>NC_141144.1:122435284-122580284 GCF_053477565.2 Lygodium microphyllum | reverse complement strand
GAGTTTTGGAGGTGCAAGAGCTAGTACTCAAGAATTATGTTTTTGGGGAACTTTGAAATTCCAAAAGTACATATTTGCTATTCCTTGCAAACACAATATTTGCTATTAACATATGTTTTTGGAAGGATCATATAGGAACTTTAAGGTTGTTCTTTGTTTTGAAAGAATTGCAAGCCAGCTCTTAGGCATAATGCATTGTTGTGTTTTTTTAAATGCTATATCTGTTTTACATTCTTTGGTAGTACAGTCAAACTTCCGAGAGTACATATTTGTTATTACTTCCAGAAGCACATACTTCTTATGGCTGGAGCTTTCAACGCTTGTGTGACCTTATGTAGCAGCTTTAACATTAGCATATGTTGAATACTAAAGCTTGGTTTTGTGGTGAAAAATAATAATAGGAAGCTTAACACTTTGTAAAATGATAAGACTTAGGAGGGCACTTGTGCAAGGCTTAAGGAAGCTCCATTAAATTGGTAATAATAGTGTCACATAATAGGGATGCGGATGCCATACTTCACAAGTTGTGAAGCCTCTATGCACAGGCCTTGGCACCGGTCTTGTCGATAATATTATTGACGGCGGAGATAGCTTCGGGAAGGCCGAGGCTGCAGACGGCCGAGGCTAGGGGCCAACCAGCGACAGCCAGCGTGGAGGCGATGACGGCGCCGAAGCAAGCCATGCCGAGGCTGCCTCCGAGACCCAGTTCCTTCTTGAGGAGGTTGCACGTGTAGTCGTCGGCTGCCCAGATGAAGTCGTTGCAGCGCGCGGGGAAGGCCTTTGGCCCGCTCCGCGCCCAGCACAGCGGCCCCACCCCATGCTCCCGATTGGGCGGGCACTTGTCGTAACACAGGCCCCCCTCCTTCTCCTGCACTCATCCATCCATCATCATATTTGCCCTATTATTCGCTTATGTTTCCATGTGCCTATTTATTCACCCTCTCCCCTTATTATTATTTTTTAAATTTAAAAGTCATCATATAATATATTTTGCCCAATTATTCGGTTGTGTTTAATGTGCCTATTTATTTACCCTCTCTCTCTCTTTTTAATTTAAAAATGCTCTTTCATTTCAAAAAGAAAATAATATATACGACACCACAGAGTAAAATGATGTAGTAGGCCAATGGCCTCAAGACTAACTAACCCATATTCTCTGATGTAGTAGGCCAATGGCCTCAAGACTAACTAACCCATATTCTCTGAACACCACAGAGTAAAATGATGCAGTAGGCCAGTGGCCTCAAGACAACCCAGACTAACCCATATTCTCTAAACACCCAATGACAAGATTCTACCGCTTGTACGACCACTACAATTTCATCTTTTAACTGCCCTACACATCCACCAGGGTTAGACTGATGGTTCTCTCTGAAAATGGTGCGATACCTTATGTACCAAATGAACTTCATGATTTATTGACCATCTTGTAGGATTCTAACAAGGTAATGAAATTACAAACAACAAGGCCACTTATATATCACAATTGACCTGCAATAATGTTATTTTTAAATATGCGAATAGGCATTTTATTATGCCTTTGGGAATGCTTTGCATAGGGTTTCAACTCACACACCCTTATAACTCAACCCATACCCAAACCACTACACTCTGACCCCATTGGCAATGATGTATTTTTAGAGATTAAGTTGAGATGGAATTTAATGGAAGGAACAAATGCAAGGTAAAGGGTGAGTACCATATTTTAGTCTTATCATTGTAGTTTCAAGCAATCTTGATGACACCAGTTGTGCTAGAAACTTGTTTTCAAGTTCCAAAACAAACCGACCTAACGCTTCGACGATGATAGAAAAAGTATCTTAATCTTATTATTATATTAGAATCCATTTAAAAAAAACCTCCACGCTTGATCACTAGGTGTTTTTCCTTAGATTTCCTAAGCTTTGTTAATAGTATTGTAACTAGGATTGCCCTAGGTTTTAAAATTAAAAACGCTTCATGAGACATACAACACAAGGACTTGTCAATATATGAAACATAATGAATCTTTAAAAAACCCACACTCATAAAAGACGTCGCATCCACGTGTCGACAAAATAGCATGCGATAGAGTCGTTATTTAAATTAGTAAGGCTAAACGACTTTTCGAGACAAAGCGTATAATCGGGTATTTATTTAAATCCGACATAAAAAGAGAGAGGAGAGAGGGAACCTGGTGGGGGGAGCAGGACATGGGCTGGCCGGCGCCGCGCCCGTAGCTGCGCTTGGTGTGGGTGCGGGAGCAGAAGCAGCCCATGTCGGAGAAATTGCCGGGGCGGTGGCAGCCGCAGCAGCCGAAGGTGGTGCAGCAGCATCCCTTGCCGTAGCTCTTGGCGCACACCAGGCCTCGGTCCTCCAGGCCCTCGGGGCACTCCTCCCAGCACACCGGCCCCACCCCCTTGTACCCCCCCTTGCACTGCCGGTAGCACAGCAGCCCCTCCCTCTCGTGCCCCCCCGCGCACCAGCTCACCGGCTTCCCCAGCCCACGTGCCCTCGCCTGCGCAAAGCACGCCTTCTGTGGTCCTCGCCCATGCCCCTCCGCCGCCAGCAGCTCAGCGTCCACCAGCGTGGCTGCACCACCACCATCATCATCATCGTCATCATCATACATTAGAAAGAAACTGTATTAGCAAGGCGTCTCAGAAGCCATTTAAGTGACATCGACGTCACTCCTGCTGTTAACAGTTCTCAAGACTGAACAACATGAGCTGCAGTTATAAGAGAGCCACCATCTGATCCGTCGCACCCAGTACTACACAACAGTACTGGTAGCTCCCTTCCAGGAGCGCATGATGCTCATGTTGAGGTTCGAGACGCAACAATTCATATGCTCACTTGCAATCCCTATCGACAAGCAGCTAGGCATGTGGAAGCTCCATTGTAGGATCCTCACAGAGAGAGAGAGAGAGAGAGAGAGAGAGAGAGAGCATACAGTGCCCAATATCTAGGCCTTAAGCTTGTGAATACATATATAAACACCCTAATTTGTTTGTTAATGCCAGCAACTGTTCGCTAACTATGGGGGGCTCCAGCTGCATACCTTCAATGGCTGTTGATCCGTTCCTCAGTACATATAATTCCGCCACCGCAGTACAGCTCCCAACATTGCCAATCGTGATTAGAGCAAGCAAGCACGAGAGGAATAACACTGGCGCCATTGTAATTGGGCAGTATGGGAGGGGCTCAGTGCCTTTTACTATGCGCTCACGATGCCTGCACGCTTTTGTATTTTCCACGCTTGTGTAGCTGCGGCTTCAAGGAATAGAGACAGATGGGGTCACGCGCAGTGTCGTGGAGCACATTCACCGCGCGCGAGAGCTGTCCCTACCCGACCTGCCGACAGTCTTGAAAAAGGCCGACGACTTTAATCATTCTGAGAGGTTCCTGTAAAGCCTACGGCTGGCTTGCTCTCCTTAAAACATTTACGTGAACCCCCCAAGCTTCACAAAGGGTACGTTTTTTCAATGCATAGAGCAATATACAAGTTGAAAGCCTTCACACGGTGAAAACCCAACCCTCCCCATGAGTGCTCACAAAAAACCGTCCTTTAGTGTATTTTTTCCATGTGAGATTTTTTAAAAATCGGTTGAAATTGAAGCTCATCTTGATAAAAGTCGATTATTTTTTTAGCATTTTAGTTGTAAAATCGGTTATTTTAGCTAACTTGGTCTCTAGACCAATTCAGACACTCACATAATATACGCACACTCCACTCACCCCAATCAGTGCTCACCAAAAACTCTTTTTCTCAATCACTTCCAATAAAGGAAAGTTCCCAAAGCAACTGGTTCTTATGATCAAACTCCATATCTAATCATGGTAGAGAAGCTTGCTATCATTGTGTATTCATGGACTTTAATGGCTTTCATAGGGGCAATTGCCAATCCCTAATTATGACAACTTTAATAATTTCCCATAATCTTCGACTATCACTGCTGAGCCTTCATTTGACTAAGGTCCCATGCATCAATTCACCTTCACTATAATAGAATCGAACACCACAAACATGATTGTCAAACATAGCTTTGTGGGCACATTTAACTATGTGTGCATATTCACATGCGACCACATGGCACTAATCAATATTCTCTCAATATTGAAACATTCAAATAAATGTGTAAATAAATGCTAAAGAATCAAATGTTCTTCTAAGCACAAAACATGCTTTTACATGTACCAATTTTTTAAAAGGCTATAGTCACATTGTTTTAACTTTGTATTATTATTGGAAAAAACTTAAGATAATATAACTTATGATTAAAAAAACAACTTTTGAAGTTATTGTGTTGTGGAGCACTTAGAGAAGAAGAAGCCACTTCCTTCCATCTCAAAGGTATGGTGTCCCTCTACTTTGCTATTGTGACTTTCTATTTTTTAATGCTATTTTAATGGTGGAATGAAACACACTTGTTATGGCCAGGCTTCACACCACTATTTGGAAATTTTTGCAAGTTGAATGCGAGTTTAGATGCTCTTATAAATGTGCTAGGTCAAAGCTAACACATGATGGTACATATGTAGTCAAAATACATGTAATTTGCAATTTACATGTAGCTTTACACATGCTCTATTTACAATTTATCCGTGGTCTTAAATGTGCTCTATCTGCAATTTATCCACTGTGTTAAATGCGTGTTATTCTTTGATTTCCCATTTCTTTCTAATATCTACAAGGATTTTATCTTTAGCAATTGTTTCAAAATTCCTTCCCTCTTTGTGCTTTAGTTTTGCATGGTCGTCTAATTATTAATTTGTTATGGATTCACGGAGGGTTGGAGTTAGATTTGTCTTCTTTGGAATGCTTGAGGAAGAGTTAGAAAAAGGAGAAGATTCATATTCCAAAGTTTGCAAGAAATCAAGCTATGGTTTCTTATGTTTCTTTTGACATTTGGTTGGATTCATTATACTTGTTGTTATTTATTATGACGTTGGTCAAGTGGATGAGGGGGTTTGAGCCCTTGCTTGGCATCATTAGAATATTTTGGGGACCAATATGATTATGTGTGGAGCATATATATGTGATGTTTTGTGTATTTAGACAAGGACTATTGAGTATCTAATCCCTAAAATTGTAAGTAACACCCCTTTTAGAGATTGTGGCAATTAAGCTATCAAGAGGAGTGCTATTATTGTGATATGGCAACATGGTCAATCCTCCATTTGGAAAAATCCAATATGTTGGATTTGAGATGGGTAGGTATTAGGTAGTTATCAAGTCATGCTTATGCTTATACATATGCCTCTGCATGTGAGTGTGTGTGCTATGTCTATGCACGCGCATCAATTAAGTGTATGTGTAGCCTATACATATGCATAGCCTATGCCATGGCTATGCATACACACACATATGTGTATAGGCCATGCATATACACATGTGTACACATAGGCTACACATACACATATGCATGTGCATGTGCATACACATTAGCTACACCTAGGTTATGCATAGGCTTTGCATACGAATATATGTATGCATAAACACATGCATATGCTTATGACATGCTTATGCATAGCCAATGCATGTGCATAGCCTATGCATATACATATATGTATGCATGTGCATAGTCTATACCTATGCCTATGCATATGCATAACCTATGAGTATATATATGTGTAGCCAATGTGTGTGTGCATAGCCTATGCATATGCATGTATGCTATGCATATACACATATGTTATACATAGCCTATGCATATGCCTATGTGTATGCATATCTTGATGTTATGTGTAGCTTATGTGTAGCCTATGCATATACATATGATATGCATAACCTATGCATATGCACATACACTATGCTTATACTATGCATACACCTATTAGCCATTTCATAAGCTACACATACACATACACATAGGCTATGCATACTTATATGCATATGTGTATGCACACATCTACATATGCACCAACACATGTGTATGCATGCATGTAGCCTATGCATATGCATATGTGTAGCCTATTTGTAAGTATAGCCTATGTGTGTCACTTATGCGTATGTGCATTTTATGTCATACCACTAATCGTGATGTGATGTGTTGTAGATGTATCCTCATGTATCTAATCATCCTATTATAAATGTTGATATGGGTGTTGTCATCTCAAAATCCTAACTCTAATATTGAGAGAGACAACACAACACGTAATAAATTCGTATTAAAGGTGGAGACTTTTATGGGTATGCTCGTTTAGTAAGTTGAGTTATATGAGTACTGAGTTACAAACCTTTTGGGTAAGTTACATGTTTCTTCTATTAAGCAGATTTTATAAGATTCCCCTAAAACTATCCCAAAAATAGTTTATTTTTAAGAAATTAAAAAATACATATCTAATTAAAAAATAAAAAAATTGAACTTTTAATTTATTAGTACTTCTCCTCTTAAAATCACCTTTATTTTTAACAATTTATATTTTAAGAATTCATACAATTAAATGGACCTAAAACTATGAACCTTGAAGTGCATTGAATTTTAGATTGCATCTTTATAAGTCATCATCAATTTTCATGCCAAAATACATTCTTTGAAGAGTTCTCATGTTGTACCATTCCCACTTCAATTGTTCACTTAGATTTTAACTTTCTTGAAAGTATGGTTCTATCCAAGCTAAGCTCGTTCAAGAATTTGCAACTACAAGATCAGAATGCAAATTTAACGTTTTTGTGATAAATCCATCTCGCACATGTACAAACACAATACCATATTGTATAAGTACAAAATTGCTATTTATGGGGTAGCCATGGCCTTTTACAATCAAGAGGATCACAATGATCAATTATAATGGTGCAATCTTAGTATGATTTTTTGGTAATACTTCTCATAAAGAATATGTATCATGTATGTAGGTCTGAAGCAATTATCCAACGGCCACTAATCAAACTAATTATTCATGGTTAAGCATGTGTTTCATTATTCGTGGTTTCATTTTCATTTATTACCTTCCATAGCAAGAGTAATTTCACATTGTCAGAGTTGCTAATTCATCCATATATCAAGAGATTGGATTCGAGAGGAGGCACAAAACAAGGATCGATGCATTGCTTTAGATTCGACACACACACCTGTGAGATTCTTACCATTGTACCTACCTATACGATTGTCCTTTTGGGCATACCATTCATTATTCTTTTGTTAACTGTAAGTTAAGTTAGTACATAGCTTATGGATATTTAACTAATAGTTATCTATCATTAACTACAGGTTACATTACAATATACACTAGGATATATAACCACTCCTTTAATGTAACGTGTCCCCCTGTCCACTTGTAGGACACGTCTTAGCAGCCCATCGGGAAGAGAGTCTAGAAAGCGCCGCCTGGCACTCACAAGGAATGTCACGGAGTTTGCGATCTAGGTCTTCCCGAGTCTGCCACGAAGCGGAAGCACCTGACCGTTCCCACTTAGGACCGACCTGAATCAGGGTTTTCCTAATAGTCAAGTTCCTAGGAGGTAGCTAGCATCGAGCCCCAGACAAACTACTTTGCGTAGAAACATCAGGGTCGAAGCGGATTTATACTGCACTTGGTTCAAGGAGAATGTGAAACGAGAGGGATGCCAAGCTCGACCTCTCTGCCCGTAAGGCATACTTCCTCGTACACATACTTGTTCTGCTTGACCTTTCGACATCTGGAAGTAATGTTACCTCGCTGTCAATTACTTTGAGAAAAGTTCCCGGCCAACCGAGACCACCCTTCCGTAGGACGAGTCACGTCCACCACCGCACTTTCCTCGGGTTGCTTAGTTATCTAATTACTTATCACATTTAGTTTGACAAGAAAAAAAAACACCTTCCTTAATTAATCAATTAGACACTGGTTCCTTCACGTAACTTAAGCACTGACATAGAAAAACAATGTCAAGCAAGTTCCTTTTTCAACATTTGATCTTTATTTATCATAGTCTTTGGAATACATCAAATAACATGCCCGAAGGCTATCCTAGCAATCCTCAGGGATCGCTATTCCAAGTTCCACCTGTTGACAAGTATGTGGGCCTCGAGATCCCATCTCGAGTCACGTCGGCCTCTTGTGCAGGATCCGGAGGCAAGGAATTTACGGCCAAAGCCTCCCTTGGCACCCAAGCGTCCTCCTGCTCCAAGTAGTAGCACCCATGGAGAGACCTCTCGCGGCAGGTTCGGTCCACGTATCCAGCGCGGCTAACAACCCCCTTGGATAGGGTCAGGTAGACAGTCGAAGGTAATTGGTACTGCCTCTCCCTCCATGATTTTAACCTGAAGCATTAGTTGTTTTTTCTGAATTAGTTCCTTGAGTAAAGAAATACAAACAGTGCATCTAAGTGTACAATCACGAGCATTCCAGTGGTCGTTTGTACGACCAACTGCTAAGGTGTGATTCCTTCTTCCCGCATGCTTCCAGCATTCGATCCTAGATCAATCACGACTTGGCAAGATCCCAAGGGTTTCGTAAGCTGAGTTGCTTGTTTACCCTTTTTTCCTTGGGTTAGGGTTTATACCCTGTTGACTCAAATTGTCACTACTTTAGGTTTCCAATGTCTGCTTCCATGGATGGATCTTCTTCATCGCCCAGCTCCTTGTTGTCAACACTGGAGGTTCTCCCTCTAGCCCTGACGGTGGCTCCTTGGCCATGGGCGGCTCCTTGGAATGGCCCTTGATGTTGTCCTCTACTAAGCTTGGGACACTGCCTTTTGAAGTGTCCAATCTCGTTGCAATGGAAGCAACGGAGATTGCGGCCATTACCTTGTGTAAGAACAAAGTTGTTGACAGCATTCGCCCTAGCTTTCTTCCTTTGTCCCTGGTTTTGGCCCTGCGCTCTCTTGGCCTGAGACCTAAGCATTCCCTTGTTCGAATCCCTGTAAGACCAAGTCCTATTGTTCCTTGGCTTGGTCTGCACTTCTTGTATTATCAGTGCAGCTCGAATGAGCACGTCTTGTAGGTATGTTGGGCGCATTGATTCCAAGCAGGTGTTTATAGGTGAATTTAACCCAGCACAAAACTTTCACCTATTGTGTCATATCCATTTGTGGCGTGTACTTTAAGAGAGAGATAAACTTTAAATAATATGCATCCAAGGATAGTCCAAGATGCTTTAATTCATAGAATTCGTTCATCTTCTGTGTGTAGTAGGCAGGTGGCAGATATCTCCCTCGAACAGCTTTTTTAAGCTTCTCCCAAGTAACTGACCCTTTCGAGATCCCTTGGTCTCTGCACCATTGTTTCCACCAAAGTCTTGCTTCGCCGGTAAGCTTCAGTTTGGTGAGCATAGCTTGGTTAGCGGGTGCAATTCCTGCTGCCTCGAAATAATCCTCCATGGATTCGATCCAGACCTCGGCATCAGTTTGGACAGTCCTTCCCTTACCATCGAATTCAGGTGGCTTGATTTGTTTGAGAAGGAACTTCTTCTCTTGAATTACAGCCGTACTTAGTGTAGGGGTCGGACTAGGAATCTACACTTGAGATTGTGCCTGGGCAATAAGATTCTTTACGTTAAAAACTTGCTAAATGTTTCTCACATTACATTAATATGCCTAATTCAGCTTTTAGCCAAGTGACCTAATCACTTAACTCCTTTACCAACACTTACAGCCATGACAAACAGTGATTTAAAAAAATCTTATTCATTCATGTGGGCATAGCCCTTTCGAGTACATTTATTTTGGGAAGGTAGAACAAGCTGATACATCAGTTTGGGGAAAATAGGATTGTGTTACATTCGGCTACAAGGACTGAGTAATAATATGGAGTGGGGACATGGATTTTCAGGAATCGATAGGTCATAGGAAGCTTAGGATATCCCTTCTTTTGATACCCGTTCTTCTCATAATGTCCCAGTACCTTGATTCTGTCGGCAAGGATTATTCGAGTCACTTCCTCGTACACATACTTGTTCTGCTTGACCTTCCGACCGCCGACATGTAGGGTTGCATTTGTGTGAGCCTCAACAAAGATGAATAGCTTCACGATCTTTAAATCCTCCATCCACTTGATTCTCTTCAAGTTGGTCTGAAGGTACGCAAGTTGGTGGGCTGCTATGTAATATACCCCTGATTCACCCGTCCATCTCCGTTCCACATACAGGGGTGAAGGATTGTAGATACGGTCTAGAATATTCATCATGCCTAGCCTCTGTCAATAATCCGAAGCATGCATTGCAGTCATAAATATAACCTGGAACACCAAGAATTTGTTCCATGCTTCGCGACTCTACAGACCAGCATCCGTAAGTAAGTAAGGAAATGTTCTTTAATGGCAACAATGCTCTACTTCCCCTCATTAAGTTTCCTTATAAATATGGTTGCTCTGATACCAATTGTAACGTGTTCCCCTATCCACTTGTAGGACACGTCTTAGCAGCCCATCAAGAAGAGAGTCTAGAAAGCGTCGCCCAGCACTCACCAGGAATGTCACGGGGTTTGCGATCTAGGTCTCCCCGAGTCTGCCACGAAGCAGAAGCACCTGGCCGTTCCCACTTAGGACCGACCTGAATCAGGGTTTTCCTAATAGTCAAGTTCCTAGGAGGTAGCTAGCGTCGAGCCCCAGATGAACTACTTTGCGTAGAAACATAAGGGTCGAAGCGGATTTATACTGCACTTGGTTCAAGGAGAATGTGAAACGAGAGGGATGCCAAGCTCGACCTCTCTGCCCGTAAGGCATAGTCCCATTCCGTTCCCCTAAAACAGCATAAATCGGGACTCTAGCTCTATAGATTCTAGGTCATTGTTACCTCGCTGTCAATTACTTTGAGAAAAGTTCCCGGCCAACCAAGGCCACCCTTCCGTAGGACGGACCCAGAGTCACATCCACCGCACTTTCCTCGGGTTGCTTAGTTATCTAATTATCTACCACATTTAGTTTGATAAGAAAAAAAAACACCTTCCTTAATTAGTCAATTAGACACTGGTTCCTTCACGTAACTTAAGCACTGACATAGAAAAACAATGTCAAGCAAGTTTCTTTTTCAACATTTGATCTTTATTTATCATAGTCTTTGGAATACATCAAATAACCTGCCCGAAGGCTATCCCAGCAATCCTCAAGGATCGCTATTCCAAGTTCCACCTGTTGACTAGTATGCGGACATCGAGATCCCATCTCGAGTCATGTCGGCCTCTTGTGCAGGATCTGGAGGCAAGGAATTTACGACCAGAGCCTCCCCTGGCACCCAAGTGTCCTCCTGCTCCAAGTAGCACCCACGGAGAGACCTCTCGCAACAAGTTCGGTCCACGTACCCGGCGTGGCTAACAATCCCCTTGATAGGGTCAGGCAGATAGTCGGAGGTAACTGGTACTGCCTCTCCCTCCATGCTTTTAGCCCGAAGCATTAGTTGTTTTTCTTGAATTAGTTCCTTGAGCAAAGAAGTACAAACAGTGCACCTAAGTGTACAATCACGAGCATTCCAGCAGTGGTCGTTTGTACGGCCAACTGCTAAGGTGTGATTCCTTCTCCCCGAATGCTTCCAGCATTCGATCCTGGATCAATCACGACTTGGCAAGATCCCAAGGGTTTCGTAAGCTGAGTTGCTTGTTTACCCTTTTTTCCTTGGGTTAGGGTTTATACCCTATTGACCCAAATTGTCACTACTTTAGGTTTCCTTATATTACGATCAATAAATCCTGGACAACCTCGTCGCCCTAACTTGGTTGGTCAACTACTTTCTTGGCAATTCATAACTCCCCTAGCTTGGCAAATCAGTCCCAAGGAAGAGTGATGTAGCAGGATGACTACTCAACTTCTAGAAAATTAGACTTGTAATTAGAACTCGCCAAACTTGGTCTAAGGAGTAGCAATACTATTTTGTGATTTAGACACAAGATCATACGACGTTGCAGCTTGTAGCACGAGATAGGTGTAAGTATCTGACTTGTGGGGATTATACGGTATTTCTTGATCAAGAATACCTTTGTTCAAGATATAGGGTTTGGGAGTCCTATTGACCCAATCCAAAACCCTAGCCCTACTAGACTTGATAAACGTTTTGGCCCTAGGGTCCCTAAACTCTTACGGAGGTCTAGTATTTGGTCAACAGATCCTTAGGGTGAGAACCCTAGATCATTCTTGCACAGCGTTTAAATAATCCTAATCATTTTATAGTTGTGGGTAGGACCTTTAATATCGGAAGTATTAAATCGGCATCCCAAGTGCGATACTAGGCAGAATTTTAACATAACTTAACCAAACCCAGCACATTGAGGTGTTCGTCATATGCTAACTATTCACGCCTTTATGAATCTCATGTGAGTTACACAATTACATGTGATTTACCTAATTGATCTAATTGTCTTACAATTAGAGGTGATCTTTCCCTTAGAGATGCAATACTTTGCCTAAAAGATGTAAATAATTGCAAGATGTATGAGATGTATCATTCCATACGAATATGCAATTTCAAATTATAGACCTTTTGCCTTTATGCAGCTATAGGATCTATAGTGATCTTTCTTTTCCTTGCCCTATGCAATATTGATTGACATTCAGAGCTATTCTTATAAACCCTATGTTTTAAGCATCGAATTCAAGCTTTAGTATTTTGATGAAGATGCATCATTTCCCAAATTCAAACTTTGATAAAAGAACTCCATGCATGGGTGTATCATTCTTTCATGATCAGATACCATGAATCCATCACTGATTTAATCCTTCCTTTAGCACTTAACCCAACCTAGAATGTAACTATCATCGCATGCGATTTGCAAAGCTCATAAATCCTTTCCATGCATTGCAACTATTCGCACATCATTTAATGTCCGTCTACGATTATCTTATACGCGAGTCACAACCAGGAAATTATTACATAAGTGCATTATGTGTTATATGCCCTGTCCTTTGCGTGATGTAACAAGGTCGCCTTTGCACAATTCTGTCTTTTAACTTATGTATCATACGTTCAAAAATGCAACTACCCTTGACCATGGAAGGGCAAGCAAATGCAAGTACTCGTAATGCAACTAAACTTTGTAAATCGAACGAGTATATAAATTTTCCAATGCATTTAAGTTTTCTATATGAATTAAAACATGCTTTATGCAACCTTTCCATGTGGGAATATTATTCGGAACTTGGGCATTCAATATCGGGGCGTTGTCCACTCTCGTACTTTGGGTGGATGCTCTCCAGTGTGCTCCTCTCGACTTTTGCTTAGGAGCCATTGACGCAGTAGATTTTGACTCATCGAACTCCCCCTTGGCATGCCTTACGAGTTTCGGAGTTGCTATTGCCTGAGACCTCCTTCTCTACGCAGGAAACAGGCCTTGCAAGACATGCTTTTAAAAAAAACTGGGAGGCATGGGTGAACTTGGCCTAGAGAAGCTTCTGGAAACACATGGAGATAACGTGTGTTGGTGGGGATGATGATGATGATGATGATGATGATGATGTTGATGATGATGATGATGATGATGATGATGATGATGATGATGGCGATGGCAGTGATAGCCTGGCGACGAGGACGACAGTCCTGGCGGTGTGGCGCGGGCGGTCTGATGGCGGGTAGCTCCACGATGCCCCTCCCAGGGGGGGTTTATATGGGGTGAAGGGGGGGGGGCACACATTGCATGCCCTCCTCCTCATGCCCCTCCACAAGTTCCAACACATACTCCCTCTCCCCGCCATGCAACGGGTGAAGGGGAGGGAGTTTTAAAAAAATTTGCAATTAATTCATTATCTTTTTTTGTCCCTTGAAGGGGAGTTCCCGCGGAGGCCTACGGTTTTGAGCTGCGGTTTCCTATGCACAACACGGGGGCTAGTATCATTAATGCACGAGGGTGGAACACTTAGCCTAAAGTTTTTCTATTTGCGGGAGGTTACTTTGAATTGCTTTTGCACGAGATCTAGGGTCGTTAATATTTCATTGTAGAAATATTACATTTAAATTATCTAAAATTAAGTGTCAATGTAGATTAAAGTGGTGTATATGCTTTGAGTGCATTCATGCATGTGTGTGTGTATTAGAGAGAGAGAGAGAGAGAGAGAGAACCAATAAATTAGTTATTAACAACCAATAAATATATTTAATTCAAGTAATAATTGTTGATTTTAATTTATGTATTTATTTTATTAAAAATATTAAATAATTTTATCACATAGTTATATAGTAATTAGAACTATTTATTACTCAATTGATTAATATTAATAGATTAATTAAATTATTAATGATTTAATATAAATCAAATAATATTTACCAAGATGGTATCAATTAGTTCATTGATTAGTTAATTAGTGTATCAGTTAAATTATACCAAATAAATTATTACTTAATTTCTTTATTGATGATAGTTAGCTTATTTATTAGTTCATGTATATCAACTAGTTTATTAATTAATTATTTTTATAGTAATCAATTAGTATGAGGTGAACCATTGGTATATTAATATTACTTAGCTTGCTTATTAATTTATATATTAGTATTAATCATTTCATATAAATTAATGTGTTAGTATAGTAATACTAATTAATCAGTTAATATGATTGTACATTAATACGATAGTTGTATGGGATTTTTTATAGAGTGAATGAAGAGAGAATGCAAGTGCATGTGGATTAGGATCGTTCTGCTCACCGAGAAAGGGATCATCGATGCCCACATCTATCTTAGTTATCTAGGTTTAGGATCCAGGGTATGAGAGAGAGAGAGTGTGTGTGTGTGTGGGCTAAGATGGCTGATGAGAGAGAGTGCATGTGGATTGGGATCATTTTGTCGCCAAAGAAGGGGTCGCCAACAGTGGCCTAGTATTTAGTGTAGAAAAATATGACTAGCACCCCCCCTCTCACATCTCTCTCTTTGTATGGCATGTCTCCCATTCTCCCTTTCTGCATCTCTCTCTCTCCCTCTCTCTCTCTCTCATGCATTTAATGCCCCACTATTTCAAAGTGGTTATATAAGGCCACATACCCTCTATGACACAACACCTCCCCCTTCCTCAAGTCAGGGAATATTAGGCAGATACGTACATCTCTCTCTCTCTCTCTCTCTCTCTCTCTCTCTCTCTCTCTCTCTCTCTCTCTCTCTCTCTCTCTCTCTCTCTCTCTCTCTCTCTCTCCCTCGTCTCCCCTCTTCCCCCTCACTCTATCCATCACCCCCTGGTCTCTCTCCCTGGCTCCCTCTTGGTGCTCTTCAACCCCCCCTCTCTCTCTCCTTCTCTCTGTGTCTCCCCTCCTCCCCCTCACTCTATCCATCATCCCCCCCTCGGTCTCTCTCCATGACTCCCTCTTGGTGCTCTCCAAACCCCTCTCTCTCTCTCCTCCCCCTCACTCTATCCATCACCCCCTGGTCTCTCTCCCTGGTTCCCTCTTGGTGCTTTCCAACCCCCCTACCCCTACCCCTCCCCCCCCTCTCTCTCTCTCTCTCTCTCTCTTTGTGGCAGTCACACACACTCTCTCTCTATCTCCCTCTTTTGCTCTCTCCCTCCCACACAAATCTCTCTCTCTGTCTCTCTGTCTCTCTCTCATATCTAGCACCCACGTCCATACACACACACACACTCTCTCTCTCTCTCTCTCTCTCTCTCTCTCTCTCTCTCTCTCTCTCTCTCTCTCTCTCTCTCTCTCTCTCTCTCTCTCTCTCTCTCTCTCTCTCTCTCTCTCTCTCTCTCTCTCTCTCATGCCAAATACTTTATATATCTAGCACTCACACACACACATGTGTGTACATCTCTCTCTCTCTCTCTCTCTCTCTCTCTCTCTCTCTCTCTCTCTCTCTCTCTCTCTCTCTCTCTCTCTCTCTCTCTCTCTCTCTCTCTCTCATGCACATGCTTTATATATGCTCCTCTTCTCTCTCTCTCCCTCTCTTTATATGACATACACCCCCACACTAAGTCTTTCAACGACATTCATATCTGACATGCATATTCATACATGTGTAGATATATTTGGAAATGGATCCACCATCCAATGCTACACCAAATATTGAGGTCCGCATATATGTATCCTCCCTCTCTGCCAAACCTATTATGCACTACATAAGTAGTTGGTTCTTGATGTTGAAGAAGGACGACATTTGCAATGCCAATGGCTATCATGTTCTTGCTATCACCCATGCAAATGGTCAAATACAAAGCATGCCAATCCATTGTAACAATGACCATGAGGCTGTTTGGAGTCTATGTTTTGGATACCTTGGTTTTGCAAGACTATCTTGTCGAACAAGGAAATGGACCTACATTGCAACCTTCCCCCACCATAGACCTCACCCAAAGCCCTTGCAACATTGAGAAAACAACAATCACTGTGGAAGCCTCACAAACCCCCATGGACATTGAGAAAAACAAAACCATCCCTATCATGCTTGATGTGGAAGAGGAGGGGATGCAACACTCCTCTTATGATGTAAGTGTGGTCGAGTACACAATGTCTTCGGGGGCCAACACTGAGTGTAATGTCATTTTCTTCAAAATATGAGTGCTATATAGAGAGTGGAGAAGATCCCATTTTTCTATGATGGTAATGTAGCGTACGAGCTTCCACCAATAGTAGATAATATGCATCCAATGGAGGGTATGGAGCAAAAGTATGATGGCCATTTCTAGACAAAGCTCACATCAACATTGATGGCATTTCTCTGTATTGTTCGCCAAAGCAAATGTATTGGAGAGCTAGAGTGTCCCAATAGAGATTGTATTGGAAGATCAATTTTTGGCTCCCCAAACAAGGTGGCATGGATAGGCACAAGATTCTTCATTCACTTGTTCCATTCTTATGGGATGATCGCATGAATAAATCCACATCACATTGCTAGAGAGAAAAAAGTTGTTTACACGGGATGGAGTGCTATTTGATTGAGTGTGCTAGAAAGAGAATATACACATAGAAAGAGAGAGAAAGAGAGAGGTACATAGAGTGAAGGTAGTGGTGGCAATCGTGGAGGTGGTGGGGATGATGGTAGTAGTGGTGGAGGTGGTGATAGTGGTGGCAATGTGGAGGAGATGGTGATAGTGGTACTGGAGGTAGCCGTGGTGGCAGCGATGGTAGTGGTGACAATGATGACAACGATGGTGGTGGAGGAAGCTGTGGTGGTGGTGGTGGTGGTGGAGGTCAAAAAAATCAAGGGGTGGAATAAGTGGACTATGTGGAACAAGAAATGGAGGTTGCCTAGAAAAGCTCGCTTCTCGCACGCACTCTAACTATGGCAAATCATACATTTAAAGGGGACTCTAGTATCAGAGGCTCATGTGATGGATGCGTGGAAGGGTAGTACTTCTTTATGTGGCTACCATTGAACAATCCTATGCCCTCTCCATCTAGGGTCTCAGTCTCTACATTGTCGATTTTTGGCTAATAGTGTGGACTTTGAAAGGACCTAATCCCCTAAACTTCATCTTCTATTTATGGCCTTTCATTGAGTATAACAAGACTAAGTCACCTTGGTTGAAGTCTCACTGCTTGACGTGCTTGTCAACCACTCTCAAGCTAGGGACAAGGAATTCTATTGGTAGAATGGCTTCAGTTCCGTAGGTTAGCTTAAAGGGAGTCTTCCCCTTAGCCGTTTTATAGGCTATTCTCGATAGGCCCATAAAGCTGCCATTAGCGTGTTGTCCCAGTCGCTGTGAGAAGCAGAGATTACCTTGGTCAGGACATTCACTAAGATCTTGTTTGTGGATTCAGTCTCGCCGTTAGCTTGAGGGTAGTAGGGTGAAGATTTCCTATGGATGATTAGGAAGGAAGACAAGAGGTAGGCAATCACTTCATTGATAAAATGAGTGCCTTGATCACTGACTAGTTCAATGGGGTAGCCAAATTGTGAGATTACTTGCTTCCAAAGGAACTTGGTCATGATCCTAGCATTGTTTTTCCTAGTAGCATGTGCTTTTGCCCACTTTGTGAGGTAGTCTGTGGCGACTATGATGTACTTGACCTATGAATATTGTGTTGCAAGACTAATCGATCCAATGAAGTCAATCCCCCATTTTTCAAATGATTGTCTTGCTATGATTGGGGTGAGCTCCATCATGTCCTTGTGAACAGGGACCTTGGTTTGTTGGCACTCATCACAGTGCTTTACGAATCATGTTGCATCATAGAAAAGTGTGGGCCACCCCGAGGGAGTCCACCTATAAGAAAGCATTCATATAACATGCATTCAAAGGATATTAAGAAATACCCTTTCTTTACATGCTATAAGGCCTTAAAATGACCCATTTTACTTTACTAAACTTATGGATTTTTTTTGAATTGTAATTTAAAAATCCCTTTTGTAAATATAATCCTGTAAACTTTACTAAATATAATACCCTTTCTTTTAAACTCACGTGGTATCTTACATGTTTTATAAGGTGGACTCCTTGGGGGGCCACCAACATGCTATCATGTCTCCACTAAAGTGTCCTCCTGCTATTCTGTCGTGTGCCTCTACAAGTACGTCATGCATCTCATGTTTGCACACACATCCTCGTAGTAAGCCATCTTGTCCTAACATATAGAGCTGATCGACTATCAATTGATAGGGTTGTATCTTGAGGATAAGTTGCCTAAGCTGAGCCTTCTCGATAGGTCTTTTAGGTAGTCTGTGCTCCAGTACTTGGACTATGTCATCCACCTAGTATGGTATCAAGTCGGCTCTAAACAAGTCATTTTTGCTAGACAGGTTGTTGAAAAGATGTGCATCTAGTAAGTCCTCTACTATACTCTATCCAATGGCTTCTCCCATGGATATGCAGGACATGTGATCAATCATGTATAGTATTGCTTCCCTTTGCATCAACAGAAGTCAAATTCTAAAAGCAGAAGTAACCATTGAGCAATGCATCCTGTAGTGCAAGGCTTATTCACAAGATAAAGAAATGCTTGATGATCAACAAAGCGTAGCCAGAAGATAATGTCAAAATTTCTTTATGGCAAATGCCATGTCCCAAACCCTCTTTCTCAGTCATGGAATATTTCATATCGGTATCCATGAGCTGTCTGCTAGCAAAACTCATAGGATAGTCTTTGTGTTCTCCAGGGTTGACACAAAATAGCTCCCATGGGAAACTTTGAGGTGTTAATGTGTATGTGGAAGATGATGGTCTAGCTTGGGGCTCGTAGAGTGGGTGCAGTTGTTAGAGCCTTTTTCAACTCTTCGTATGTGCATTGGCATTCCTCAGTCAATTCAAATATTATCAGTAGTTTTTAGAGTGGTCTAGAAATTAAGGGATAGTTCAACAACATGAATTGCTGATAGTATCCCGTATGTCCTAGGAAGCACTGAACTCCCTTATAGTTGGTTGGTGGTGGAAGGTCAAGAATAACCTTGAATTTTGAGAAGTGTCATCCTTGGACACCACATGCCCTAGGATGCATCCATGTTTCACCTAGAATTGGCACTTTTAAGGCAGCATGGCCTTTGCCTCAATTCTCTTCTTCCTTTGCCTATGGCTCTTTTTTCCTATTAAGGCTACGTCTAGGTTACTAGGCCCTAGCAGTAATATGCCAGCTCACTTCATTTATGCTTGGGTCATAACATGTAACGAGATGGGTGTAGCCTCTCCATCTAGTGTTTCAACTCTGAACAACCTCAATGGCACTGATGGCATATTTTCCGAACTAAAGGATAGTTTCCTTCTAGGGCAATCGGCAAACAAAGGGGTGATTCCACACTCTAAGCAGCTAAGGTCATTCTTCTCTCTATTGGCTTGCTCCCTCTGAGGGCAATGCAAAGAAATGTACCCTAGGTGACAACAAGCCCAACATGGCTCTTGGTTGTGCCCTTCAAGGCCTCTACCTCTATCTCTACCTAATGCCATCACTAGCATTGGTTGATAGTCCATGAGAATGGGGTTGTCCTCTTCATTGTATGAGACGTAAGGGTTTACGTATACCTCCTCATCATTTGGTTCCTCCATGTAATGGACTGGAGTAGGTGGGAGGGTTATAAAAGGTCCAAGTGGCCTAGGGATGGCTATGGGATCAATCTCCATTCTAGAGATGGCCAGTTTCACATTGTTAGGTGGTGCTAGAAGAGATAATGGGACTCCCCTTCTGAAGAAGTTTAGTGGCCTATTCCCTGGGTATGGCTAGTTGTACGGTTGCGAGTATGGAAGCCTCCTTGGAAGCTTGCAATGCATGGCATCATGGCCAAACCTACCACAATTGGTGCAAGATCGAGATCTAGGGTCCTGACAATCTACTGGAAGGTGACTTCCGTTGCAATGTATGCACTAGACATGTGGTCGCATACGTCTCCTTACTATCTCTTATAGCCTTGCTAGCTCCATCTTCATCTCTGCTTGCTCTTGGCTTTGGTCAACACTTTTCCCTTTATCTTGGATGCCCTAGGACTAACCATTCACTAGATTGCATGGCTCTCTTTGAGGATCTAGAGTTAGCATCATCTCAATTTGAGTTCTTAGAGCTTCTCTCTTTGAGCTGGTCATCCACTCATATGGCCTCTTCCAAGACCCTAGCTAGTATGTCTCTCGACACACTCGAGTTGCCTACCAAGGCCTTGTAGAGTTCCTCACTATGAATTCCGTTTATAAAGACTGTGGAGACTGCTCTCTCAGTGGGTCATTTGTTAGTTGGGGTTCTCTTAAAGACACTCTCCACATGAGTAACATAATCCATTATGTCCTCATAGTCCTTCTCCTTGATGTTCATCAGCCTAACTATGAGATTGTTGGAATACCTAGCCTTAGAGAACCTCTTGATGAAGAGATTCTTGAGGTTGTTGAAGTTGTTCCACTCCGCCACATCTAAGCTGGTGTACCATGTCCTACCCTTGTCACCTAGGAAAAGGCCAAAGGCTTGCAAGTGTTGGGCAAGAACCATGAAGCTGTTAGCCTGTCAGACTTGCTCAAACTACTCTACGAAACTATACAGGTCATTGCCCTAGCATTTGTCTAGCTGCTTTGCAACTATGGGAATTTTCAATAGGCTCTTAAAGCCCCATGTGAGTCCTAACCCTATGAGCAATGAGGTTGCTCAATGTCTTGTTACAACTTCCTAGTTTGCTAGTCGTGGTTGTAAGCTACTATCTTCTGTAGCACTTGTCGTGCTAATCTCCTCTCCTCCTCGAGGTCTGTTATGATGTCTTCAAATGGCCTATCATGGTGGTTCATCCTGGTTTGTAAGTCGTATTTATTCACCATCTGTTGGATGTCGACTGGAAAATCTCCCAAGTCGAGCTCGTCATTCTCATGGTTAGACATGTGTTTGCAACTTCTTGCTCCTCTAGGCTATCAATGAGGCTAATTAGGTCGAGTAGTGTTGCGCCTCCAATTGTGTTAGTCCTTTGATGCCTATGGCATTCTATGTTGGCTCTCTCTTGGTCCTATTGGCTAGGGTTCTCGATCATCCATCTAAGTTTGAGGGTTGTCTCCTATTTGTGGGTTTGTTCCACTTGTTATATCTGAGTGTGTTCCTTCTTATTATAAATAGCCCTAAAATTATGTTCACTCAATGCATACGTGTTGATATTTTCGCGCATGATGCAAAATCAAGCTTTCAGCCTTTCAAGTGCACTTCAAGTGACAAACAATGTGGGGTGCGAATGCATGATGATGAATGCAGTTCTTGCTCTCCCCTCATTTTATTTTTGGCTAAATATGTCTCTAAGTGCAATTGTTGGTTGCTCTTATGGGTTCACTAGGGCCTCTATTTTGTGTCTCTTAGCTTGGTAATTGAGGTTTGTATTCAAGAGGATCTACAAATCGTCTGACATGTCTGGAAGGCTGTTGGAAGATTTCCCTACTATGAGAGGTGCTCTACCTAGCCTGGATGTGTTGGATCTAGCAAATTTTTCATGTCATCTTTTGATCTGATTTGCAGGCATCCGATTATCAGAATTGGAATGTCCGATCTGATTGGCCCACTTGGATAGCGGTCCAAGTCCGAGTGATGTGGTCCGACCTTGATGTGTTCGATTATGAAGGTTTGAATTTGATTGCTCAAGTGTTTGAATGTGGGTCGATTCGATTGTCCAATGGTCTGATTGTTTGAATTTGATGAGACACATGTCCAATTGGATGGGTCGAATGTTATCCAAGTGGTCCAATTTCCAAAATCAAATTGTTCGATTACCCAAAATTAGACATCCGAGTCCGATTCTAGGAATCAGACTTTGTCAGGCGATGAAAATCGAATCGATGGCAACAATTTTGGGCATGCAAGGTTACATAAACTTCCAAAATGCAAGAATAGACAAGGGGCAAGGTTTGTATATACCTAATGCGATTGAAAAACACCCATACGTGACGATCGATCCGTGCTTTGCCCTAGGAATCTCTCTTCTCTCTCTCTTCTCTCTCTCTCTCTCTCTCTCTCTCTCTCTCTCTCTCTCTCTCTCTCTCTCTCTCTCTCTCTGACTGAAACTCTGCCTTCACCCCCTCTTCCTTGGGTTTCAAACTCTTATTCTAGTGCCGAAGTGTTGCCCCATTCGTGCTCTTGCCTTGTCAATGATTTCATTTTTCCCTTGTTTTTGTCCTATTTTGGGCCTCTTTACAACAATAACCCTAAAGTGATTCACTTCGATTTCTTGCTCCTATCCTACTTTAAATGCAACAAAGATCAAAGCTCAAGTACTGAAATGATTTATCCTACTTGCCTAAAAATAAAAAACTCAAAATACTTACTTGCTTTGAAGATTAAATTCCCAAATCTCCTTACATCAAGCACCGATTCAGGGATAAAACCCTACTTCGACACTCGATTTGAAGCATGCAAGTGCTCAAGATTGAATCCATTGGTCCCGATTGCAATGGAACCAAAATGAAATGGGAGCTCAGACTCAACTGCCAAGACCCATTGACTGCTTATTATTTCAAGCGTTTCAAGCGAGCTTTAATGGCTATCTCTCACTTAGCTTATGCATTTCTGATCCTATGAGTGTAGTGAGCTTACCTTGATGCTCGAATGAGTAGCCTCCTTCCTCAAGCACTCCGGTAGCTCCACGATCCCTGATGCGAGCTCAAGCAAGCTTAAATCTCTACCTTCAAGCTCCATCCACCATAGCCCCATGCGCAAGACAAGCGAGGAGAAGAGAAGAGAAGAAGAGAGGAGAAGATGGAGAGCTTCTCCACCATGGTCCCTCACCCTCACACACTCACTCCCTCACACCCTCACACTCCCTCTCTCAAGCACAAGCACAAGCAAGAGGAAGAGAAGAAAGGAAGAAGAGAGCTACTTTTGCCACACACCAAGAATGAGCTTTTCATTCACTTTTTGAGTTTATATACAAGCCCTAAATCCTTTAGGCTCCCATCCCCTTTTTTACATGATTGGGCATCTTGCCACGGTCCTCTTTTCTTATTCCCTTCTATTTACCTTATTCCTTAACCTATGCCCGCCATCTAGATTTTACAATTTGCATAGGAGGGAGCTTGGCACTCTTTTATAAAATTTGGGAGCATCTTTTATTTAAAAATGTGCCTTTTGTCTTTTGCATTTTTCTGAGGTTGCCTTTGCACCTTTTGCCTTTTCTCCTTCTTGTTGACTTCATTGGGTCCACATTTCAAAATTTTCTTGGAATTATTTTTTATTTTCTTTTTTATTGTCCTACACTCGGGTTAATAGAGAGGAAGGGATCCAATTAGGGGCCGATGTGGAGGGTGGTGAGGGGCAAGATAAGGAGGATGATGAAGAAAACGATTAGCACATGGGATGATAATGATACATCCTCCCATGAGTTATGATTCATATATGCACATAGGTTGTTCCATACTAGAAGCCACAATAGGTGCTTCGAAGTGATATAAATATATTTATGGCTTCAAACTAATATAACATCCAAGTTATGATATTTTTAAATGTTTACAATAATATAATATAATTTTTTTACTTCTCACTTTTTTGTTTTATCATTGAATATTTTTACATAAAACTATGTTGTTTTGGGTATTTTTTTTAACAAAAAGTAGGTTTAATTTGTATAAGCAAATGCCCAATGAGTGTGTAAAAAGGGGCAAAAAAAGGAAGCTATTTGTTCTACACAAAACACATTTTATGAACCTTTATAAAAGTGTGTGGAAATTGTAGATAAAGTGTGTTTAAAAGGCTATTTAGATTATCTAAAAATTATAGTCGTAGCACATTTAAGTATGCATTAAAAATTTTGCTTAGTCTTCATGAAATACACATGATTGTAGATGCTGGTTTTGTGATGTGATATTAAGCATGACATTAGATACACCTATAATTTGTTTAAACCTCTACCTAATGTCCCATACATCAATCCAACTCCAAAGCCTTTTATGATAAATGGAGCAAGACAATTCAAGGGTATCTATTTGAGAAAAAACACTAATTTTAAAGGCAACACAATTATAAAGCTAGGTGATAATATGAGATGGCGCTATTTTCTATCTAAAAGACAAATACATGGGATAGAGTCATTTCCTATCTAATTCGAAAATAATAACCAAGAGTCAACATAAGGGTGGATTCAATATTAGAATACTTTCTTTCCCTTTTCAAAATAGTTACAAATTCGCACTTATCTCCTAAAAAAGGAACCTTAACAATCCAACCCCCCAAGATTATCAACTAACTTGTGAGATAAGTAAAATGTATCCCCTTGGATATCCTTCTTTCCACATTCAATATTGTTAGCTCATTCCCCTAGAAAGTTGGGAGTAGTAACTTGAGACCAACATAGGAATATGGGAAGGTATAAAAGCAAGCTCTAGAAGGACAAACGAGTTTTCATTTTTTAAAGTCTAAAATACAATAATGACAATAGAGTAGGAAGTAAATTTCCAACATTATTAGAAGGCTATATAGTATTGATTTCCATCTAAATATGGCTTCTCCTTTTCATAAACAAGGTGAGTTGAGATATTTTTTACATGAAGAAAATCTAACTAACTACATTCTTCAAAGCGAAATCATTTTCCCCACCCAAACCAACTAGAAGATATGCACTTCTTGTGTTCCATTATATCTTGTGCTTAGGAATGCTGCTTTAATACGATAATGTGTAGAAACAGTCATGAAGAGTCAAAATCATCATTGATGTCATCCACTACACCATCATCAATCTCATTAGGCCACACAAAGACTTTACTGTCATCATCCCAAAGCATTTTCGTCACTGCATTAAGTAGTGAAAACACATCAACACAATTTTAATAAGTCCAAATAGGTAGGATACCCAATTCCAGTTCAGCTGGTTGAGAGAAAAGCATATACAAATCAATGTAAGCCAAAGGCTATATAAGCCTTAGATGCTTAAGCATATTGGTTTTTTTTTCATTCTCTTTGACATTGTGCCACACACACACACACACACACACACACACACACAGGTAGAATAGAGGGAGTGAGAGAGGAAGATAGAGAGAAAGGTTGTGTAAAAGAGACATTGTAAGGAGGAAAGGAGATAGAGGGGGGAATAGTAGGATAATAAGAAGAGATGGAGAGGTAGTGAGAAAGGAGGATATTTTTGAAAAGAATCTTTTTCTTTGTATTCATGTTTATACCTAAATTACACAAATGAACATTTTTTAAAAGGATTAATTAATGAAACTAACTTCTATATGTCTAACTAAATTGTGCTAGATTAATTAGAAAACTAAAGAAATGCTTGAGGGAAGTAGGTGGAGATCCCCAATGGGTCTTTCCAATGGCAAGGTGGTCTTGGTTAGTTGAGAGGCTTCCATCACAACTCAAATGTTAGACTAGGCAAGAGTAGGAAGAGCAGAACGTCAACTATCCTAATGTGTCATCCAACCAATGCTATTTTAGGGGGCTAGAGTTGGGACTATACCCTATGGATAGAGGGATCGATGTGCATTGCTCCCCTCATTTCTCACTCTCTTTGAACCAAGTGCGGTAGCAATTCACTTTAGCTTGAGGGATAATAACATTCTCCAACTCTTTTTACAAGGGGATGGCAAGTCTTTCTAAACCATTACATTTATGACAAAGTAACCAAAGTAACCCCCCATCCCATATATCATTGGTTTAGGCCATTCCCACCAAAAAATTCACTATAAAGAAGGTTATCCCAACCTTCCCTCCAAGTACAGAATCCTTTTTTGCCAAACCCCCATCTTATAGTATGATTGATGTATCTGAGTTTTGTAGGTGAATCTTATAGTAGAACCTTATTCATGATGTAATGCCTCTGGCTACTAAAAAATAAATTGAATAAAGAATGTTTCATTTCTCTTTAACCTCTACAAAATTTTTAGTTCAAAAATAAAATCTTAATTTGGAATATAGAAGAGCTTTATATACACATATTAAATTAATTGTTGTGTATCCTAGGACATTCTACCTATAATTGATCCTATCGAACTACAAGAGAAGAAATCCCTTCTCAAGCAGAACAAACCTCTGGAATTTGATGGGAAAGGATATGGAAACCAATGTGAAAGTCTAGATTGAGTCTATGGAATATTAATTTTGAGCCACAATACTGAGTACCCCAAATCAGGCCATGTTGGCCAAGCTAAAGCTAATAGGGGAAGTGCAGATTTTGTGGAAGCAGTGATGTAAAGACATTGGAGTCTCAAAAGCCACTACTACATGGGAACTCATAAAATAATTGTGCATGAAAAGTATCTTCCACCTTCCTATCACACCTTGAATATGAACAAGTTCTTTGAACCTCACCTGTTAGGATTGAGCTTGGAAGCATATTACTCTGATTTGTGACTCATCAAAAGTACACTATAACTATGGATATTGCCCAATAGGTGGCTAAGTTTTGCCAAAGCCTCCATTCCATTTTGGATACTCAACTAGAAGCCATATGCCACATAGACCTACAAGATGCATTGATAAGAGCAAATCCACTTAGTCTTGAAGCACAATCAAGAAACATAATATATTGGAATTGAGGATTGTCTAATAGAAGACATCATGCCTTCATAAAGAGCATATAAGGGTAATAGCAATTTGATGCAAGAAAGAAGGAAAAAGTTAATATAACTATCACCTTTGTTCCAATGAATCAAAATAATGGTTCTCAAAGATGTGTCATTGCAACAAACTGGGCCACTACAAAAGATATATCTAAAGTCTTTGAGTAGTTTTGTGATGAGCACAACATTAAGTATTAGTTCACCACCCCGTACAACCCATTCCAAAATGATATGATTGAGCGCATGAACATGATAATTTAGGAGAGAGTACATTGTATACTTAGACAGGTAGGCTTAGCATAGTACTTTTGGGCTAAGGTAGTTACTCGATAATTACTACTATCATACATTTGATTAATCCATCCCTGTGCACTACTCTTGACTATCAAGTTGCAGAGGAGATATGGTCTGGAAAACCCCCATCATATGCGCATTTGCATGTCTTTGATTATGAGGCATTCCACCATGTTTCCAAAGAATGTGTGATAAGCTAGATCCTAATTCTGTGAAATACATATTTCTTGGTTATGGTGATGCAGGTAAGATGGGCTATCACCTATAGGATCCATAGGCTCAAAAGGTCATCTATAGCCATGATGTTGTCTTCCATGATGAGAAAATACATAAGTAACATGAGCAAGTCATTGAGGTATATAGGGTGATATTTCAACAGAAGCCTCTTGTTTTACTGTATAGTAGCCAACTATATAGCCTACAATAGCTAGTTCTCTAGTGGCCCATGATTATGATGTTAGATAGGATGTACAAGTCCCACAACCTATTTTGCAACGGTCTACTAGAGATAGACATCAACTTGATCGATTTGCACCCTTCATGGATTATATTTTGGTGACGGATATTGGTGAGCCTCTTACTTATGATGAGGCCATATGTAGAGGTGATAGTCACTCTTGGGAGAGGGCCATGCAATCAGAGTATGACTCACTACAAAAAAATCGTATGTGGCATCTAATTTATTTGCCTAATGGAAAGAGTGCTTTGTTATGTAAGTGGATATACAAGTTAAAGATTACCCTTGGACACCCCAAGCTAGCCTATAAGGCTAGATTGGTTGCTAAAGGTTTTAGGCAAGAGCACAATATTGACTTCAATGAATTCTTCTATCCTATAGTCAAGATAATTACCCTATGCTTGGTATTGACTTTGGTTGTGCAGCTAGATCTAGTCCTCTATCAAATGGATGGCAATATGACTTTCTTACATGGGGACTTGCATGATGAGATCTATATGTAGCAACCTAAGGGCTTTGAGAAAACAGGTAGGGAACACCTAGTCTGCCAATTGAGAAAGAGCCTTTATGGCCTCAAGCGGGCACCTATAGAATGGTACCATAATTTTGATGCTTCCATGCACTCATAGGGATATACCCGCAGTGATATGAATCCATGTTCATACACAAAGAAGACCCGCGGTGGTAGCCTTATGATCTTAGTACTCTATGTCAATGATATGTTGATTGCTAGGAGTGCTCATAATGAGTTGGATGCCTTGAAATTTAGTTCATGAAGAGCTTTAGATGAAGGATATGGGAGAGGCCTCATATATTTTGGGGATACGCATCATACATGTGATCACTATGTAAGGGTCTCCATCTGTCAATAGGAGTACATCCAAAAGGTCTTTGAGAGCGATTTTATATATAGGATGTTAAGTCTATTGACTATCCTTTACCTTCTCATGTGAAAGCTACTTAGGTCAATCGTCCACAATTTAATGAGAAAAAGGCCAAGATGGCCAAGTTCTCTCCTGCATATACAATGGGAAATTTTAGGTATGCCATGATAGCCACTCGTCTTGATGTAGCCTTTGCAATGGAAATTGTGGCATCCTATATGGATACACCTAGAAACAATATTGGGATGTCATGAAGGGTATCATGTGGTACCTTAAGGGCACTATAGATATATGATTATGCTATGGTGACTGAGATACATGAGTTGTGTGGTACACTAACCTTAATTACGCAGGGCATGTAGATAGTAGGAAGTCCACCTCTAGCTATGTCTTCACTTTTGATGGAGGTGTTGTTTCTTGGCTATCTAGGGTGCACAAATAGATTGCCCTATCTACTATAGAGGCTGAGTATGTTGTAGCTATTGAGGCTTACAAGGAGGCTCTCTGGTTAGGCCATCTGGTAGAAAAACTTGGTAATATTAACGCGGTCCCTACACTACATTCTGATTCTATGAGTCCCATTTAGTTGGCCAAGAATCTAATCGTCCATACAAAGATAAAACACATTGAGGTGCGTTACCACTTTATTAGAGAGATCATTGAGAATAAGGGAGGCCGTTCACACATTGTGATTGTTGGAGTTCCCACATCTTGAGTCTCTATCTCTTGCTCTCTTTCTCAATCTTCCGTAGCTCACATCTCTAGTGCTTCCACTTGCTTGTGCTCTCACTCAGGCTTCTCCCTTCACTAGGTACGTTAGGATCCTCAATGCAATAAGAAAGTGTTCTCACTAGGATAAGTTAAGAGAAGATATAAAAAAGTATTT
This sequence comes from Lygodium microphyllum, assembly GCF_053477565.2. Classification (NCBI taxonomy): domain Eukaryota; kingdom Viridiplantae; phylum Streptophyta; class Polypodiopsida; order Schizaeales; family Lygodiaceae; genus Lygodium; species Lygodium microphyllum. The sequence goes on along the minus strand of NC_141144.1, from coordinate 122,551,020 downwards.
CATTGAATACTTAAGTTGCCAAATAGTGAAAGTAGAGCATGTTCAAATGACAGGAAAACTTCAACCTCTTGATATCCCTCAGATGAAGTGAAATTTCATTAGCATGGATTTCATACTAGGGTTACCTTTAGTTCAAGGAGGATACAACTCTATCACAGTGATTGTCGACATACTAACAAAATTTTCTGACCTTATTCCACTCAATAAAACTACAAGGCTTCTTATATTGCAAGGTTTTTTATCAAGGAGTATTTAGACTTCATGGACCACCAAAAAGAATCATCAGTGAGTAATCGAGATTATCTCTTTAGTCTTTGGTTCTACAAGAGATTATTTGAAGCTATAGGCATGTACCCATGCTTTAGTACATCATATCACCCATAAACTAATGGCTAAACAGAGTCAGTCAATCAAGTTATAGAGGACATTCGAGGGCATAGTGTTGTAGAGAACTCTACCCTTAGTAGATTAGTGCAGAAAGGGTATTGTTGTTATAACCCTATCACAAGTGAGTTTAGAGTGAGCAGTGACGTTATTTTTTGCGAGACAAGCAGTTGATATGCATCTACTGGTAATGTACTAGATGATGATAATGATCACGATAGCTATGTGCAGAAAGAAAAGCAAGAATCACTCAACATTATTGGACCAAAAACATCATTTGGTACTACACCTATAGTTATCCCTTCGTTTGGTACTACACCTATAGTTCTCCCACTTAAAGGCGAATCTACCCTAGTGAGAAGTGAAAGGAAAAAGAAAAAAGACAGTACAACATGTACACATGTACAACAGGATGAGGAAAGACGTCATCTCATCCCATGCCCATCAACATCCTGAGGAAGGCCAAGCGCTCTGTAAAGAGGCTTTTCATGAGCAGATCTGTAGGATTTTGGTCAGTCGAGATCTTGACAAGATCAACAAACTTGTCCTCAACGACCCCACGTATGAAGTGATATCTCACCTCAATGTGTTTTGTCTTCGCATGGAAGACCGGATTCTTGGCTAACTGAATAGTACTCATAGAATTCGAATGTAGTGTAGGGGTAGCATCAATACCAAGGTCAGCAACCAAACGACCCAACCAAATGGCCTCCTTGCAATCCTTAGTGGCTGCAACATACTCGGCCTCTATAGTAGAAAGGGCCGTGCATTTCTGCACCCTAGACATCCAAGAAACAACACCTCCAACTTAGGTGAATACATAGCTGAAAGTGGACTTCCTACTATCTGCATGTCCTGCATAATCAGAGTCAGTGTACCCCATGACTCCTGTATCCTGGCTGCCATAGCATATGCACATACCTGCAGTGTCCTTCAGGTACCTCATGATACCCTTCACGGCATCCCAATGCTTCTTGCTAGGTGTAGCCATATAGCGTGCCACAACACCAACTGCAAAGGCAATATCTAGACGAGTGGCTATCATGGCATACATAAGACTGCCCACTACGGATGCATTGGGAATCTTGGCCATCTCGGCCCTCTACTCATCTATCTATGGATAATCAGCCTGTGATACCTTCACATAAGAAGGCAATGGACAGCCAATAGGCTTTACATCCTGCATGCGGAAGCACTCAAGGACTTAATGAATGTACTCCCTTTGTGACAAGCAGAGGAGTCCTTGATGCCTGTCGCGTCTAATGCGCATACCAAGTATGTGAGCGGCATGTCCCACATCTTTCATCTTAAAGCTCTTCTTGAGCTGAGCCTTAAGAGCATATTGCTCATCATGAGCTTTCACTGCTATCAGCATATCATCCACATAGAGTACCAAAATCAATAAAGAACCATTATGAGCTTTCTTCGTGTAAAGACACGAATCCATAGCACTCCTACTATAGCCCTGTGACTGCATAAAGGCATCAAACTTATGATACCACTCCCTAGGTGCTTGCTTCAAGCCATAAAGACTTTTCTTCAATTTGCACACTAGGTGCTCCCTGCCAGGTTCTGCAAAGCCCTTAGGCTGCGCCATATAAATCTCATCATGCAACTCCCCATGTAAGTGGTCATCTTAACCACAGGAGAAAAGACCTCATCAAAGTCCACACCCTGCTCCTACTTAGGACCCTTTGCTACCAATCTACCTTGTATGCCGGTTTGGGGTGTCCAGGGGTACTTTTCAGCTTGTACACTCACTTGCATGGCAAAGCCTTCTTGCTCTTAGGTAAGGAAACCAAATCCCAAGTCTCATTCTTATGCAAGGAGTCTATCTCAGACTGTGTAGCCCTCTCCCAAGAGTGACTGTCACCCCTGCACATAGCGTCATCATAAGTGAAAGGCTCTCTTGCAACTGTAACCAAGACATAATGCATCGAGGGCTGAAATATATCAGGTGGACATCTGTCTCTAGTAGACCGTCTCATGGCAGGCTCTGCGGCCTAGCCAGCTACCTGTCCAACACCCTGACCATGAGCATCTGCTGCAGCTGTAGGCTGTCCAACTGGCTATGCAGGAGCTCTCGACTCCTCCTGAAATATGACCCTGCGGATCTCAACAACTCTCTCAGGCTGCCGATGCATCTTGTCTTCATGGAAGACTACATCATGACTGCGGATGAATTTTCGCACCTGTGAATCCCAGAGACGGTAACCCATCTTGCCTGCATCCCCATAACCAAGGAAAATGCATTTGACATTCTTAGGATCCAGCTTACTTCTCTTGTCCCTTCCAAAGACACGAAGATGCGTATAAGAGGGAGGTGTTCGAGTCCATATCTCCTTTGCAACTTGGAAATCCAAAACACTAGAAGGTAATCTATTTATGACATGCACAGCTGTACTAACTGCCTCAACCCAAAAGCTCTGTAGTAGGCTTGCGTGGCTAAGAATACTACGTACACGCTCCTGGATGGTTCTATTCATCCGCTCAGCCAAACCATTCTGGGGGGTGTAGGGGGCGGTCAACTAACGCTTAATACCCCTCTCATCACATAACTTCTCAAAAGCACGTGAGACATACTCACCCCCATTATATGTCCTTAGGTATTTTAGCCTATACCCAGACTGGTTCTCAACCAATGCAAGCCATCTCTGAAACATAGCCAAGACATTAGATTTCAGCTTAATGGGATAATCCCAAACTTTCTGTGAAAAATCATCTATGAAAGTAACAAAATACTTTGCACCACCCATAGACTGACATGGCATGGGCCCACAGACATCCAAATGTACCAATGCCAAGGGCTCACTCATGCGTGGCCTACCAGACTTCTTATGCGTAGACCTAGTCTACCTGCCATAAAGACAATGCTCACATGAATCAAAACATGCATAATCAAGGGGCTATAAGTACTGCAAACCAGAAAGCATTTTCATTCCCTTCAAAGACATATGGCCCAAACGTGCATGCCAAAGAGATACATGTGGGATAGAACCCACAGATAAAACATGATCAAGGGAAGAAGCAGATACAATCAATGGATAGAGGCTGCCAGCCTTGGCACCTCTCGCAATCACAAGTCTGCCACGAGTGATCTTCCATGTAGAGTCTCCAAAAGATACATAATAGCCTGCGTCATCAAGCTGTCCAGCTAACAGGAGGCTACATGTCAAAGGAGGTACATGACGTACATCCTGCATAACAAAACTGCTGCCAGAAGGAAACTGCAGCCTAACATAACCAATGCCCACAATATCAAGAGAGTTGTCATCACCCAAGCGCACAGAACCCGAAACAGTACGGTATGAATGAAACCACTCTCGGCAAGGTGTCACTTGAAAGGATGCACCTGAGTCCAAGAGCCAACACTGTGCATACATAGAGTGTATCTCTGTCATTTGCAAAGCACTAGAAGAAGCTGCAAGGATATAATCATCATCAACATCCTCAGGCTGCATAACATTGATCTCTTTAATTTTAACACTGCTTTGTAGGCATGATGCAATCAGAAGACTTATCATGCACTTTGTCTTTCTCCTTATCTTTGTACATTTCATTGCACAGTTCATGGCATTGTGGCCTAATATGGCCCTTTTTCCCACAATGGTGACAAGTAACATATGCATTCCTACCACGGGATTTGCTACATGGCTTCCCACGAGACTTGGACCGAGATTTCTAAGAATCCCATCCAGGGCCACTGCCACTGCCATGCTTTCCATATCCATCATTCTTGCCTCTAACTGTCATATCATACGACACACGAGAGGCATCCAAATTCTTACGGTTAACCTCTTCCTGCAGAAGAGCACTCTCAACATCAGATAATTTCAAGGTAGCAGTAGAGGCACATAATGCAGTGCGAAATACATCCCATGACTCATTAAGAGTACCAAGCAAGAAAAGAGGAATGACATCCTCTACAAAAGTGATGTCCTGCGAAGTCAAGTTCTTGAGTATAGCATGGAATTGGCTCAAGTGAGCAGACATAGTCACATTCTCCTTCATGCGCAGATCCATAAGCTAGTTCAACCAATACATCTGACTCGCTGGACTTTTCTTGTCATAGAGATTCTTGATTTTATCCCACAACTGCCATGCACTCTGTTCTTTCTCAAATCCATTGTAATGAACATGTTCTGTGGGAGATAATACAATAGTGGACTTGCATAACTCATCAAGCTTAAGCCATTCCTCATTTGGCATAGTTGCAGGAGGATGCCCGCTCAACCTCAATGGTTTGATGTGCGATTTTTGCACCAACACCTGCCAAATCTAGCTCTTCCAATAAGAGTGATTCGTACCATCAAGCTTAGTGATGTTGAAAATAGCATATGATCATTGAACGAACTCACCATAACGCAGGCTGGAAGACTGCAGACAGTTTAAAACTGCTTGCTGTTTACTGCAAAAAATGACCAAAAAAATCACCAAAATTGAGAGAAAAATGGTGAGAAAAGTGTAACCAAAGCTGCTACCCACCAAGTACTAGTGAAAGTATATCATTTCATAATAATTCAGCATGAAAAATCCATGTCAATCCGGAGTTATATGCTTGCTGTAATAAATGACAGCAGGGTACTGTGAGAGTCAATTGCTGACCAAATCACTGCACCAAGTCAATAAATGACAGCCAAGACATGACCAGCCATAAACGGGCATAAATCAGCACCAAACAGTCATCAAGACCCTGAGCAAACACCCAAACATGTCACCAAAGCATTCGTCAGTGAGTAGGCATACCCCCTGGACAATAGAGCAAAGTATACATAATACTGGCAAGACCTAACATTAGTAGGTGTATGCTCACAAGAGTGCAAAGCCCAAGCTCAGGTCAAAAGTAACTCCAAGATATCAGTGCATGGACTATACATCATTTAAGTGTAAGAGATCCCAAAGTCTCAAATATCTACAAAATGCTCAAAATGGCATAAACCTCCTGCTCAATGTCGATCAAGCATACAATATGCTCCCACTGGCACAAAAGGCGGATAAGCAAGCTCAATAGCTCAATCAAACTAAGTCAGAGTACCAAAGACAGATAGCCAAGACAATTCCTCAATAGCATCCCAAGAGCATGACAGCTACAAAGCAACTGTAGGTAGCATCCATGAGCAAGATATACATCCCAATAAATATCTTTGACAACCAAAATAACAGCCAATACAAAATTCCAGAATAGCAAATGAGAATCCAAGCCAAGTCTTTAGAGAGCACTAAAGCTCAACAAGTACATGGTACACTGTGCCAAGACAAATGCATCAAGCCGTAGGCGTCGGGTAAGCATGTACCCAAATAGCATATAACTGTCAAAGCACTGACCACTGTCAAGCATGAACCGATGTCAATAAGTGCGAGCTGAAATAAGCTCAAGCTTCCAAAATTATCCGGATCGAATGACAAGCTCGAACTCATCTCTCGAAGATCAATACATCATAGCATAACCCAAGGCATACACCTGGAACCAATAGGCATACGTCAAAGTATGAAAGATAGCTTCAGTCCAAGAGTATTCAGCATGCATTTACTGTTAAAAAGTGTGTATTTTCAACCCCACAATCAAGCCAAAATCATAGCATTACATGTAGCTTCAATCCCCCACTCAATCGGGATGCAATAGGCATCAAACTGGTTATGTAGTCATGCCCAAACAAGCATAGGTATACAAATACATGATGTCTTAGACCTAAAATATGTTGCAGAATATTCTGTCATCATAATTTGGCAAATTCGACATCACCATTGCTTCCGGAGCATGCCAAAACCCTAACTTAGACTCTTACCTTGCCTGAATCGGGTTCCAAATGCCCGAGATATGACAAAAAGACTGATTTTTGGGCCAGATTTTGAAACATGCGTATAATTACGTGAACTGGCTAAGAGGGTCTACTGTCCCACGTGTCAACAATGGAGCCCAAAGGGAGCACAAATGGGGGCCAAAGAAGGCCTACATCAAGCCTTGATAGGCTGGAAGCAAGATCCAGGTGAAGGAAGCTCCAAGAGGTGTGAGCTATGGCTACCCACAACCTGTGAAAACCCTATTTACCTAGACCTATGGACTGAAGTAAAACTCTAAAATAATGAAGCAATACCTCATTGTCAATGCCCTGATGGTGCCTCAATAGGCCGGGAAGGAGCTTGGGAAGCCGGGGAGTGACGCGAGCTCAAGAGAATGAGCTATGGCTGTCGCGAAGGAGACCCAATGCGAATGGGGAGTCAATGGAAAGCTGAGAATGCCAGGAGCCAAGCTCAAGAGTCGGGAAGCCGTGCTTTGATACTAGTTGAAAGGTGAGAAGGATCGAAGCTTGCACTCGAGAGCTATGGCGGGAGAGCAAGAGCAAGAAAGAGAGAGACAAGAAATGGGAACTCCAATAGTCACAATGTGTGACCGAGCCTTCCTTTATTCAAACTGTCACTAAAAGAATAAAGAATAAAGTGATGGTGATGGGCGCCCACCACCTACAGTGTGCAGTGGTGGTGACTATCAATGTAGTAATACACGGGCGGCTAGACGGAGGCGCCTTTACCCCCAATAACCTCCCACTTAAAGGCAAATCTGCCCTAGTAAGGACTGAAAGGAAAAAGAAAAAAGACAGTACAACATGTACACATGTACAACAGGATGAGGAAAGACATCATCTCATCCCATGCCCATCAACCTCCTGAGGAAGGCAAAGCACTCTGTACAGAGGCTTTTCGTGAGCAGATCTGCAAGATTTTGGTCAGTCGAGATCTTGACAAGATCAACAAACTTGTCCTCAATGACCCCACGTATGAAGTGATACCTCACCTCAATGTGTTTCGTCCTTGGCTAACTGAATAGTACTCATAGAATTCGAATGCAGTGTAGGGGTAGCATCAATACCAAGGTCAGCAACCAAACGACCCAACCAAATGGCCTCCTTGCAATCCTCAATGGCTGCAATATACTCGGCCTCTGTAGTAGAAAGGGCCGTGTATTTCTGCACCCTCGACATCCAAGAAACAACACCTCCAGCATAGGTGAATACATAGCTGAAAATGGACTTCCTACTATCTGCATGACCTGCATAATCAGAGTCAGTGTACCCCACGACTCCTGTATCCTGGTTGCCATAGCATATATACATATCTGCAGTGCCCTTCAGGTACCTCATGATACCCTTCACGGCATCCCAATGCTTCTTGCTAGGTGTAGCCATATAGCGTGCCATAACACCAACTGCAAAGGCAATATCTGGACGAGTGGCTATCATGGCATACGTAAGACTACCCATTGCGGATGCATAGGGAATCTTGGCCATCTCGGCCCTCTGCTCATCTATCTGCGAACAATCAGCATGTGATACCTTCACATAAGAAGGCAATGGACAGCCAATAGGCTTTACATCCTGCATGTGGAAGCACCCAAGTATGTGAGCGGCCTGTCCCACATCTTTCATCTCAAAGCTCTTCTTGAGCTGAGTCTTAAGAGCATCTAGCTCATCATGAGCTTTCTCAACATATCATCCACATAGAGTACCAAAATCAATAAAGAACCATTATGAGCTTTCTTCGTGTAAAGACACGGATCCATAGCACTCCTACTGTAGCCCTATGACTGCATAAAGGCATCAAACTTATGATACCACTCCCTAGGTGCCTGCTTCAAGCCATAAAGACTTTTCTTCAATTTGCACACTAGGTGCTCCCTGCCAGGTTCTGCAAAGCCCTTAGGCTGCTCCATATAAATCTCATCATGTAATTCCCCATGTAAGAAAGCTGTCTTGACATCCATCTGGTATAAATCTAAGTCAAGCTGAGCAACCAAAGCCAAGACTAAGCGCAGGGTGGTCATCTTAACCACAGGAGAAAAGACCTCATCAAAGTCCACAGCATGCTCCTACTTAGAACCCTTTGCTACCAATCTAGCCTTGTATGTCGGCTTGGGGTGTCCATGGAATTTTTTATTATATTTTCAAGTGAATTTTTTCCAATTTTCCTTATAAAACACCCATATTTTCCTGTCGACATCTCGTTCCTATTGTCCATCCTGCTCCTTTGGTCGCCCTACCCAATTTTCCTTTTTATTGCATGTCAATTCGAGGTTAATAATTTTTTCATGAATTTTTTGTATTTCTGCATTTGCGTGTCCATGCGCACACCTAGTTTTTGCCTTAAATTGCATGCCATCAGGACTGTCGTTTGGTAGCCGACCGTCGTCCCCCTCCCTGGGGCAGTTCCCCTCCCTTCCTGATCATTCCCATTGTAGTAATTTTTTTTACCCCCCACACCACAATTGTGTGTAGAATGGGAAGGGTAACCAATCACCACAAAAGCCAAAGAGAAAAAAAAAAACACAAAGGAAAAAAGTTGAAAATAAAAAACAAAAAAATCTCCTCTCATATCGCATGTTCGTGCCCAACCCCCCACATTTCTCTCTCTCTCTCTCTCTCTCTCTCTCTCTCTCTCTCTCTCTCTCTCTCTCTCTCTCTCTCTCTCTCTCTCTCTCTCTCTCTCTCTCTCTCTCTCTTTAGTATCCAATAAAAATATATTTTTTAGCCTTTGGATCAAGCTTCTTTCGTAGCTCATTTGGCACATGAACATATGCAATACAACCGAACACTTTCAAGTGTGACACATTAGGCTTTTTACCTGTAAAGCATTCTTCAGGGATCATCCCATGAACTTGCAGTTATGGGACTTCTGTTCATAATATAGACAACAGTATGAACAGCTTCAAACCGCTTCAAACCAAAAATGTTTTGGCATATTCTTTTCAGCCATCAATACTCGTATAACTTCTGCAATATGCCTATTTTTTATTTACGTAACCCCATTTTGCTATGGGATATACCTGCAATTAAATTGTCTCTTTATCCCGTGAGACCTCAAGAAGCCAGTAAACTCATTAGAGAGGTACTGTCCTCCTCCATATGATCTCAAGCACTTAACTTCCAAGTCTATTTCTGTTTCAACAACTACCTTGAAAGATTTAAAGTGCTCAAATACATCACTCTTTTCCTTCATGAAATATACCCATATCTTCCTTGAACAATCATCAATAAATGTGACAAAGTATTTGCTGCCACCAAGAGATACATTCTATGTAGGCCTCCAGACATCTATATATACAACGTTAAGTATATTTCTGCTCACATCTCTATCATGCGAAAAGGGTTGTCTTACGTGCTTACCAAACTAGCATGCTTCACATACTTTATGAAATTCTACAAGTCTAAAAGCCGAAACCCTGTAACCAATCCTTTGGACTACATTAATGTCAGTCTTTGCACATTTGCATATCTAATACATATATGCCATATTTCAATGTCTACAACCACTCCTTTTTCTTTAGCATTCATTGCAGGAATTCTAGCATCTAGAGTGAATATATGGCCAAATCTACTTCCTTTTGCGACCAATCTACACATATCATTAAAGTCTTCTACAAAACACCCTTTTGCATTAAATCAAATCTGCAACCCTTGCTCTATCATTTGGCCAACAGATATTAAATTATTTGTGATTGATGGCATATGCAATACATCTGATAGACTCTCCGTCTAGCCATCATGCAAGGACAAGGGAGCCTTTTCAATGTGTGAAATTGGGTGGCATGAATCATCACCGGTCTGCATATAACATGGATTTTGTAAGTCCTGCATCTCTCCAAACCATTCAACATGACTGTTCACATGATTAGATGCACTTGAATTGACATAACATATATCATGATGTGTTACTTTTTCTGTAACAGCATTCATCATATGCTGCATAACAAATAGATGTTCATTTTTGTCTTCATTCCATTATGAAGACAATACAAAATTTCCTTGCTACAATTTATCACTGCATATGTCATCCTTCTTAGCATAACAATGCGCTACAATGTGACTTGTTTTTCCACAATAATGGCAAACAATAGCAAAATTTCCAGAATCTCTGTTTTGCTATCCATCTCTTCCTCTAGAGCTCCCTCTACCTTTAAAGTTTCCACGACCTCCTGAAACCCACATTTTATCAAATTGCTGATTGAGCCTATTTTATTGGTTATCACCAGCACGTCCCAAAGCATGGCCAAGCATGGCCTCTCGAAGAGGATTTGCCACATTCCCTTTCTAAACTTGAGTAAAATGCTTAAACCTGTTTACCATTTCTTTCAGATGAGTCACCTTGCACATTGATCTCTTCGATAATCATGAGAGAGACCAACTCATCAAAATCTGGAAATGGCTTTCGTACATATACAAAAGTGATAAATTATTTCCAGTCCTTCTCATCATTAAGGCCACCCAAAGTAGATGAAACCAAATCATCATCATCAAGCATTGCATTAATCACCACTAAAGCATGTGAAATACTCCTCACCTTCAAAACATATCCATTGATATATATTTTCCCTTTCTTCAAGGTATTCAACTCTTGCTTGATTTGAAGCTTTCATGCCTTTACATCTACAGAAAATATATTCTCAAAATTTATCCAAGCTGCATGTGAAGTTTCTGCATTCTTGATATGTCCCAGCATAGTATTGTTGATGACTATAGATATCCAATACATCACCTTTTTGTCTTTTGCATTCCATTCTTTCCGTGCCTTTAATTCATCTATAGTCGTAGGGATACTCAACTCTGACTCCTTTTCTTCACCTAAAACGAACTCATAAAGGCTCTTTCCAATAAAGAAGTTCGTCACACGGAACTTCCATGAAGGGTAGTTGTTTTTGTCTAGAAGCATGAGGTTTAGCCTCAGTTCGGCCCTATATCTGTGATAAAGTGGGTTTTTATTGCTTTCAAAAAAGAAAAAAAATACATAAAAAATATGCCTTAAACCTACCAATGAATGCATAACTTTAAATGATAGGGAGAAGGGGATTGTTGAGTGTTTAAAATATGTCGAGTTTTTATATTTTATGAGATATGGCATATAGGGTTCGTTGTTGTCTAAAATTAAAAGGGTCTAGTAGCACAAGAATGCTCAGTACTAGCCCTAACCAACATAGCAATCAGGAATTAGAAAAAAGCATGAAAATAAGTGTTTCTGTACTTTCACAATGCAGATTGTTAATGAATAAAATTGTTTGAGTATGGTAGGCATACACAATTGCATTGCACGCACCATATGGTTTCATCATGGTGGATGCATAACAATTGTTTGTATGAGCGATGACCTACATTGAGAGTGTGAGATACCCTAAGGTGTAGGGTTAGAGATTTAGTTCCTCGAAAAATACTCAATGAAGATTATCTATTATTGATGCCAGGAGGCATATTCCACGGTGGATTCCATGAGGAACTATTTATTTGCAGGGGCTCGTACACGAGATGGATTCCTCATGCGACAAGTTGACGGGGACGCCCGTTCTTTTTGGGTGTCAGATTAATTTAATGTGCACATGGGTGATTCCATAGAGGGTGATTTCGTAAAATACATATTAAATTAATGGACATTTACGAGTTTAGAGTGCGCACTTGAATTAAATTAAGGTCAGGACAGAGTTCCAACCTATTTAATTATTTTTTAGCTAAAGACTGCTAGCTATTCACTTTTGTTGGGTTTTATTATTTTCTAACAATTGTGAATGTTCAATTGATGTGTAGAGCAGGCACGACGATGGCATTGGGTAGCACCGGGTGATGACGTGAATCCAAAAGCCTAGAAGAATTACTATTTTTGATGGGCGTGCACCTTATCACTAAAGGCGTGGCACCAATATTTATTAAATCATGCTTATTTATTAAAGTACTTAACAAAACATTTATTATCTTGTATGCGCGGTTTGTATTTGGATATAGCCCCAACTTTTGGATGCCCAGACGCCTTACTTTATATTTGGGCAAAAGCAAACGCAAAAGCAAAAGCATGCTATTTTAAAGTAGGCTATTTTTGGGCTTGAAGATAAATAAATCTATAAATACATGCCTTGTGAAGCACTCACACAAGGCATGGGGGGAGATTGCACCCAATTTGTCTTTTTGTCTCATGTCGTGCAAATTCCCTTTTGCTTTTTACTTGAAATTATGAATGTTTGTAGAGTTCTTTGTCCTTGGGGACCTTTCGGCATTCACTACATATGCATATAGCATCCGATCTGCGCATCAATGGTATCAGAGAAAAGATGAGATCAAGAGCTTCCAATCGCTTGCCATCTCGCACGAAGACGAAGCTCCTGGAACGAACGGGCTATACATGATGTCTCGCAATTAACTGACAATACAGGATTATTCCTGGCGGTGAAGAACCCCCTACTGTACCCTCTAATCGTGAAGGACCTCTCATAGCACGCAGAGGACCACTTAGGAAGATTCTTTCACAAGTCATTTTTTGTCTCATAGAGAAGCAGACAAGTTATCAAGTTTGAGCTTCTATGAGCTTAATAAGCTTAAAAGAGGCACAAGCCTCAACAATTTAACGAATCGTGCGGAAGCATGTACTCATTAACGTCGAATCCAGCACAAACGCGTGCCATCGTCCTACATAAACCATTTCAAATTGCTTGAGATTTTTAAAAGCTTTAAGTTATTAAGTGTAAAGCTTAACTATCAATCTTTTACATAGCGGATGTTCGTACACTATGGTACTCCCAAACCGGTTTTGAAGCTTCAATAAGCCCCTATTCCCACTTGCAACTTGGCTGAATGGATTTACAACAAGTAGGCTGTCATGCACAGTCTATGCAAAAGACTATTTTGCTTGGAAGAAAATCGTTTTCAATTGTCGTACCTGAGAAAAAGCAAGATTATAAAAGCAAAAGCCATAAAAAGTAAGCCTTGTAAACCCAAATTTGAGCTACACTCATCATTCTAACGAGATTTTGACTGTGTGAGGTTGTTTGAGATTTTTGTAGGATGTTGGATTATAACATGGATGATTTTATGAGTGAAGGCGATTTGCCACAGAGCCGACTATGGAACAAAAAATGAATCTAATCATGATGCAACTTCAAGAAGAGCGAAGGGCACATCAAAACTTGCAGGCACAATTGGCTACACTTCAGCAATCCATCGTCGATCAAGATGGAGCACAACCTGAAGATGTCATTTGATGTACTATTTATGCGACACTCGATGCACAAGCTCTTAAGAAAGAGACCAAGATAAGTAAAAGAAATTTTAAATTCCGCACTTTTAATGGGCAACGTGATGGCAAAATTATTTTTGCTTTCATTAGTTAGTTTGATGACTATTTTCATGAAGAGCAATATGTTGAAAAAGATAAACTTAAATGCATCACTAACCATCTGGTAGACAAAGCATCATTATGGTGGACTGTTGTTCACAAAAGTGTTGCTTATCCCTCTACTTGGGAAGGCTTTCAAAAGAACTTTTTGCAGAATTTCCTTCCGCCTCAATTCCATGAGAAAGCCAACAAACAGTGGGATCTCTTGCAACAAAGAGATCGTGAATCCATTCCGCAATAGACTGAGCATTTCTAGAGTGCCTTACTTCACCTTCGAATGCTTAAAGATGTTCTTGAGGCGACCCACAAGCGCAAGTACATGTTCGGTTTGCTTGGTCACTTCTATGCAAAAGTGAATATGTTCAAGCCAAAGACTTTGGAGGATGCAATTTCTTTAGTGCATGATACGAAGGATAAATTTCGTGGACAAGAAAAGTGACCGCAACAATTTTCGGTTCATGGTAACTTTGGTACAAAGCAATTCAATTCTAACTTTCGAAAATTCAATCAAAATTGCTTTGCTCCTCCTTCTTTCCGTAAACCTTGGACTCGACCTTCTACTTTACCATCAACTACTAATTCAAACCCTAAGCCTTCCCTCCAACCAAATCCCAATATACCCAAACTTCTAGCCCTTACGAACAATGTCTCCAAATCAAAGCCTATGGTTTACTACAAGTGTCATCAGCATCGACAGTTAGCAGTGAACTGCCAGTCTAAGAAGCAAGCTATTCAAATCAATCACTTGGGAGCAATTGATGACGAGAACCATGAAGATATGCCAGACTTCACTGAAGATGATGATGATATCGGTGATGCTTCAGATTACATTTATTGGTTGTGCCTTTACAAGCTAGTGATATTATTTTAGGAATGCCTTGGCATCACAAATATAATCTCGACATAGATTATTCCACACATTCCATGAAAATTCATTTCAACAAAAACCAAATCACATTACATGGATTGCACACTTTTGATAACTTTCCACTACTTAGTCACACACAAGCTAAACGTGCATTTAGAAAATGTAGTAAATCATATTTAGTATAAGTGAATGAAATTGAAGCTAAGAAAAATTAGATGTATCCTAGGCATGCACAATTTCTTTTGCAATTTAAAGATTTTTTTGTTGCTGATGGAAAGAAAGTCCTAGACACATAGGTAGAAACATCCACTCTAAATACTGCTAAGAAAAGAAATGCTAAGGTAGGGGAGTACCCCAATCCAAAGTGCCAACTCGAAGCCATAGAAAAGGTCAAGGAGTGGATGAGAGAAGCCCAAGAGCACCTAAAGGATGCTGAGCCTATCTTGGAGAATGAGATCACTGATCTCTCTAGCATAAGCACGCCAGTCTCTCCCACATGACCAAGAGATGCATCTGCACCTCAAGTAGTGCTGCCTAGACGGAGCTGGAACACCACATACCAGCAAACTAGTCAAGGCCATTGACCAAGGAATGGAAGAACCGCTAGAGCAAATGGCAGTTGACTTGCAAGACCACGATGCAGTAATGCAAATATCAAGCCTAACATTGCACTCATTGCCCAAGTCCTTGTACATTAATGCTTTTTGGGAAGGCACAGAGATGCACGCAGTATTACCGGTCCTAGCTCTAGGTGATACCATGATGAAAGGAATTATAGACATGAGGGCAGGACTTAGTATGCTTAGCCATACAGTACTCCAAGCTTCCCGCCTGTCGAGAATGCTAGGTTCAATGTCACACTGGATAAAAGAATGAAATTAAAGCCATTCGGAGTGCTAAAAATTGGCCATTCAAGATCGGAGGAATCTAGTTCTGTGTAGACTTCATAGTCATGAAAGGAGTGGACTATGGCATCCTATTAGGCGGACCCTGGATGTGCAATGCAAGAGTTATAAAAGACTAGGTAAATGGTTTGATCTTCCTAGCCAATCAAATGGAAATGGTGAGCGTGGAGATGGATACTTGGAAGACTACACCAATCAACCTAGACACCATCTCAGCCATGCTGAAGGGCAACACTCATATTAGAAGATATTACAAGTTGCTAACCAAGTATATACATTTCCCTGAGGATGAGCAAGATTGGATGTATGTGCTAGTCACAATCAATTTGTCATTCTCAAACAACGAGTATGAATAGGTTTCCAAGGTAGTTGGTTAGCCCAAGAACAACAAACCCTTAGTACTATTCTATATGATGGCTAGAAGCTCTCATAGACGACCCACCCCTATCACATTCCATGTCCCAAACAACAAACGAGAGATCCATGAGATCTTAGAGCACCTGATGGACAAATTAGCTCGTAATCCAATTGCAAATCTTAAACCACTCAAGGATCTCTTGGATGAACCCAAGTGGCGATGAACCAAGGTGCACAATTTAAACTTGATGTACAATTGGCCCTTAGTCACCAATGATAAGGAAACACAACATCAAGACCTAGGGGATGACAAGGAGTTAGATGAGGACAATTTAGACGATGAGTATGAGGACTGCTATTCCTTCAGTGAGACGAGAGCGAAGGAGATTTTGACACAATAGAATACGACACTGAGGGACACATGATTGAACAAATATAGGCAGGTTCCAAACTGCAGAAGAAGAACATCTTCAAAATTGAGAAAGGAGTCATGTATATGGATTGTGATCGCATATGGTTGGAGCACATAGGAGCGATTGATTATGAATAAGCAGGCCTCACCCAACCAAGTGCCGTACCATTGTTTAGAATGGAATCACCATCCCAAGCTATGACCACCAGGAGAGACTCCCTCTTCTAGCAAGGACGGAGAGTTTGATTTTGAGTCGGAAGTAAGCTCAAATAGTGATCCTAAGATATCTCGACCACCTAAGACCAAACGTGCCAAGGGAGACCTACAAGTCCACCTAAGGCGTCGAAGGTTGAAGGAGGAAAGAAGGAGACAACCTAGGTAACCACAAGCTGAGAAGTAGAGAAAGCCACAAGACCTACCAAAATGATTCACAAAATTTAAGAAAGGTGATAGGGTAGTGATCTTGCTAGGAGGAAAACAACAAGGGCAAGCAAGTGAGCTGATAGAAGGACCGGCCAAAGTGAAGGAGTTCAATCTGGCTAAGGAAGGGGAAACGCCCCAACCTGTGTTTCATAGCCAATGACTTGAGCAAGCAATAAGAAGCAAGTCTCATTGCTCTCTTACAAGATTATATAGATGTATTTTCTTGGTCCCTCGATGAGCTGAAAGGCGTAGATTCGAGTGTGGTGACTCATTACATCTCCATGACACCTTATGCAACATCGGCCAAGCAATGACCGTATCCTATTAACCCCAAACACACTCATACTATCAAAGAGGAAATCAATAGGTTTTTGAGAGCATGATTCATTTATGAAATTGAACACACGGATTGGGTTTCACCCATCGTGATTATACTGAAGAAGAATGGACAGATTAGAGTGTGTGTCAATTATAAGAAAGTCAATGCTGCTACAAAGAGAGACAATTATCCACTACCGTACTTTGAGCATATGCTTGAGAGAGTAGCTGGTAAAGAGACCTACAATTTTTTGGATCACTTCTCAGGGTACAATCAAGTGCAAGTATATCTTGATGATAGGCATAAGACCACATTTGCTACCGAGTGGGATGTTTTCACCTACATAGTAATGCCCTTTGGGCTAACAAATGCACCAACCACGTTTCAACAACTCATGTGTGCTATATTCAAGGACATGGTTAGGCAAGAGTTAGAAGTGTTCCTTGACAACTTGTGTGTTCACTCAAGTTGGAAGGAACACCTAAACAAATTTTGAGCACTCTTTGAATGGTGCAGATTATATTGTTTCTCATTGAATCCCTTGAAGCGCCAATTCTGGGTGAAGCATGGATGTGTCCTAGGACACGTGTGGTGCCCAAGATTGACATTGCCACCAACTTCTCAACAGTTAGGGTTATTGTCAACCTACCACCACCAACCAATTACAAGGGAGTTTAGTGCTTCCTAGGCCATACAGGATACTATCGACGATTCGTATTGAACTATGCATTGATTGCTAGACCTCTATACAAATTGCTGATAATATTCGAATGTACTCATGAATGCCAATGCACATATGAAGAATTGAAGAAGGCTCTAACCACCGCACCAATCCAAAGAGCCCCAAACTAGACCACAACCTTCCACATTTACATTAACGCCTCGAAGTTTACCATGAGAGCTATGTTTTGCTAGCTTACTGAACACAATCTAGACTATCTAGTGAGCTTTGCTAGCAGACAACTCATGGATACGCAGATGAACTACTCCATGACAGAGAGAGACAGTTTAGCCATGGTGTTTGCTGTAAAGAAATTTTGGCACTATCTTTTAGCTATGCCTTTTACCTTTTTTATTGACCATCAAGCCTTGCTTTATCTTGTTAACAAACCCTATGCTACTGGATGATTTGCTGATGGTTACTTCTACTATTAGAATTCGACTTATCTATTATACACAAAGGGAAGCGACACTACATAGCTGATCATATGTCTCACATACCCATAGGAGAAGAAGCTATACAAGGCATCACGAACGATTTGCTAGATGCACATCTATTTAGCCTATCTAGAAAGAGGGATTTTTTTAGAGCCGATTTGACACCATGCTATTGGGCAGATAACATAGTCCAAGTGCTAGAACACTAACTACCTGAACGACCTATCGAGAAGGCCCAACTTAGGTGACTCATCCTCAAGATATAACCCTATCAGTTGATAGACCAGGCTAGCTCTATAGGCAGCTAGAGAAAGATGGATTGCTATGTAGATGCATGTGTGAACATGAGATGCATGATGTACTTACAAAAGCACATGGCAGAATTGTGGGAGGACACTTCAACAGAGACATCATAGCCCGCAAGGTGCTACAATCTCAACTATGGTGGCCTACTCTTTTCCGAGATGCCACATGATTCGTAAAGCACTATGATGAGTGCCAATGGACAAAGGTACCTATCTACAAAGACCAAATGGAGCTAACCCCAATCATTGCAAGACAACCTTTCAAAAAATGGAAAATTGACTTCATTGGGATGATTAGTCCTACAGCACAATACCCATCATAGGCTAAGTGCATTTTAGTTGCCATGGATTATCTCACAAAGTGGGCACAAGTATGAGCCATTAGAAAAAATGACATTAGAACCACTTCTAAGTTTATTTGGGAGCAAGTGATCTCATGAGTTGGCTGTCCCATTGAACTAGTTAGTAATCAAGGCACACACTTCATTAATGAAGCGATTGCTCACCTCTTGTCGACCTTTCTGATCATCCATCAAAAATCATCACCCTACTATCCTCAAGCGAATGGCCAGGCTGAGTCTACTAATAAGATCTTAGTGAAAGTCCTAACCAAAGTAGTCTATAGTGCCTTGCATAGCAACTAGGACAACAAACTGATGGCAGCCTTATGGGCCTATCGAATAGTCTATAAAATAGTGATAGGATAGACTCCCTTTAAGTTAACCTATGGGACTAAAGCTATCTACCTATAGAGTTCTTTGACCTGAGCCTAAGAGTAGCCATCCAAGAGAGATGGGACAGAAAGGAGGCATGGACAAAGTGCCTAACCAAGCTAGAACTCTTATCGGAGAGTCAACTTCTAACCGCCCATGCGTTGATTTGCAAAAAGGCACGATGCAAGAGTTGGTTTAATAAGCACATTAAGCAGCAAGAATTCAAGCAGGGTACTTAGTGTTGTTGTACTCAGTAAGGGCCATAAATAGAAGATGAAGTTCAAGGGATTAGGGCCTTTCCGAGTCTACACTATCAACCGAATCAACAATGTAGAGCTTGAGACCCTAGATGGAGAGGGCATAGGCTTCTTCTCAATGATATCCGCATAAAGAAGTACTACCCTCCCACACATCCAATGCACAAGCCTCTCATGCTAGAGTCCTCTGTGAAGGTCCAAGTTGCCAATAATAGAAATTGATAAAGAGGATGAAGAGGTAGTAGCACCTACTTACCTATGCATAACGGTCACTACCCAACAAACACATGCCTTTGATGCATTGATCAATGAGGGAGATAATTTAATATCTTAACTCACGATCACTAGACTCAAATTGGCCGACCATAACTACAACCCACCAATGCCAAATTTAGCCCATTTGGGGGCCAATCATATGCACTTTCAGGAAAGTGAAAAATCGCACTATCTATCAAATCTGAAAGCATGCCCATAATTTTTTATGTGTTGCTGAATACAAAAGATGTTGGTAAGGAATCGCTATTAGGACATTGATTTAAAAAGCAAGCACATTGTAATGTCGACTATGAGTCTCAACATATTCACATTGCTATCGGCAATGTATGAATTGTTGCACATCAGAGTTGCAAGCATGAGAGAGTGTGCATGAGAGGGAGAGAGAGAGAGCTCAAGCACAAGAACAAGATCTTGTTTAGTCAGTTGTTCAAGGTACAACTAGTACACTCTCCTCACCTTTTGCGTGTGTACTTTAGGCTGCTTATATAGCCTTTGGAGGAGTTAGGGTTAGGGTTTCCCCTATCATCCAGTCCATTTACACCTAGCTACCCTTATCCTCTCCAATGTAAGGAGAGTTTCTATGCTTATCTTTCAACACCCCCCTCAATGACAGGTAGCATTGGATAAAGCATGATAGGATGCCTCCCCTTACTACACAATGAGATGCCTTTATAAATCATGCTACAAGAGAAGGTTATAGGTAGAGAGTGTTACAAGACTCAAAAGAGCCGGTCATCTGTGGATTGCGAGGCAAAGTTGGCCTCCGATTCCTTAGGTACTTCTGAAACACTGGGACACTTATTGGTGATATGCCCAGTCTTTTTGCATTTATTGCACTTCATTTTGTCAGGATATTTCTTCCAACAGTTGCTCATAATATGCCCTTTTTTGTGACAGAAGGAGCGCTTAGTAGAAGTTATATGGACTAACACTTGCTCACGGGAAGTAAATGCTAAAGACCCTTTAGCATGGTTTCTCTTCTCTTCATCCAAGCATAACTGGATGGTACTTGCTAAAGTTGGGTTTGGGATATTAGTTAGGGTAGTCACAAGAGTTGGAAAGACCTTCTTCACAAACTTTAGTATGATGGTAATGACATCTTCATCATGGATGGGTGCTTGAACGCATGCAAGTTGTGCCATAAGCCCTTCATATGTGAAATAAACTTGCTTAGATCTTCTCCCTGTTTGTATTCCAAGCTAAAAAACTCAATCTTGAGAAATATCTTGGAGTTCTTCCCTATAGCACCATTGAACCTTTCAAGCTCATCCCACTTTTCTTTTGCAATTGAGAGTTGGTCAATGTGATGAATTAATGATTCATCTAAATGAATCATAATGATGGTCTGAGCCCATTCATCATCTTCTACATCAAGGGGATTGGATGGGTCAATTACTTTGGTCCCTTTTATGAAGGGCCAGTATCCTCTCTTCATCATTTTATATTTGACCAAGACTTTCCAAGGATGGAAATATTTTTCATTGAATTTTTGGATTTCAAGATGGACATCAGCATATGTTGTGGCCATTGGGAAGGTCTTACCACTTGTTAGGACAAGGATAGTGTCTAGTTCCTTACAAACTTGATATCAAAGTTGTAATGAGGAGAAATGCTAAAAATCATACATATATAATATTTCAAAATATGACTTTGGTGGTCCTTTCTTATGTGCAATCTTCTTTTGAGGTTTAATGGTCTTTTCAGGCTTCAATGATGTGAACCTAGACTAGACTTCGGGCTCCTCCTTGTGGTATGGTTTAGTAGATGAACCTTGTGTTGGACAAGGATAGTTTATGATTTCAATGCTTGTTGCTTATGACTCTGAGGAGAGCACAATGACACTCATCCCTCTGATTTCATTGACCAGGGTACTTGACAAAAACACACATGATATGCAATACAAGTTTAGGATAGGATGGTCTATGTGTTTGTAGTTGTACACATAACCTTACAAAATGAAGTGGAGCACTTAATTGTTTTAATTTTTTTATTAAAAAACTCACATTATGCAAGTACCAGCAGCAATAATGATTGAGCAATGTGCCTTAGTGCTGCTTACAAGCACTCATCTCTAGTTTGTGTTGCTAGAGATGGTAGATGTCGGTCTTGATGAGCTTGGTGATCCCTTCCAAGTAAAAGAACCTCTCAAATGAAGTTTCCATATTAGTAACTGACTCTGGAAGAAATGATCCAATGATTAAAATCACTGTTAGTGACAGCAAAAGATGAAAAAAGACACAAGGTTAAGCTTTCAAGCTTGTGGCTATGGCTGCCATGAAACCACAGACTCTACGGGAGTAGCAAAGGAAGAATTTTTGAGAACCCTCTTGGGTGGAGATAGCCCACTTGGAGGGCTATCAAAGCCCCATGGTGGCCGCCATTATTATGCCTGCTATAGGCTACGCTGCTGTACGAACTGCCACGCTGTCAGAACTGTACCATTTTTTGCATTTGTTGTAATGATGTCCACCATGTTGTCCAATGTCATGGATTGATGCGCCATCCTGAAGCGCCCTAAGTTGAGAATGAAGTCTTCATAAGAAATCAGGAGCTAATGCTGCTTCTATTGCACACACCAGCTCCTCCAAGGTCAAGGGGTCTAGCTAGCTATGGTGGAAAGGAAGGTAACTGAGATGGCAAGAGTTCTTCTTGTTCACTTAGATGTGTAAAGAGGCTGAGGGAAGCTAAAGGATCAGATATGGCTCTGATACCATGTTGCAAATCAGAGTTGGAAGCATGAGAGAGTGTGCACAAGAGGGAGAGCGAGAGCTCAAGTATAAGAACAAGATCTTGTTTAGTCAGTTGTTCAAGGTACAACTAGTACAATCTCCTCACCTTTTGAGTGTGTACTTTAGGCTCTTTATATAGCATCTAGAGGAGTTAGGGTTAGGGTTTCCCTATCCTCCAGTCTATTTACACATAGCTACCCTTATCCTCTCCAATGTAAGGAGAGTTCCTATGCTTATCTTTCAACATGAATAGGCATGGCTTTCACCAAGGGTAGCACAGCTCTATCAAAGCCCACAAGGCCACTGGTAGAGAAACCCACCATCAAGCCTAAGGAGAGGGGTCATGACTTGTCGCAACCCACCAAGCCACACCATCAGCATACCCCTGAGATCAAAGCTAAGGCCCATGAACCATAGTTTTTAATTGAGTGCCTAAACATCAAGGACTGTCGCCTAGAAGCATACAACATGACCCCACAAGACTAGGAACTCATACTTGAAACCTAGGAGGCAAAGAAAAAACTATAGGCATCAACAAATGGTCAAGCTGCTATGGGTCCCCCAAGACCTTATTGCAATTCCAAGGCTATTACGAGGGCAATGCCTATATATGGGTGCCTAAAGCCAAGATGGACAGTGGCACTATTCAAATGCCACCCTCAAACTCGACCACACAAAGCCCCACGATAGATCTGACACTAAAGCCGCAAAAGAATCAAGCTATTGCAAAGCCCATAGAACCCAACAGCATTAAGCCTGCAAAGCCTCAACGGGTCTAATCAACCAAAACTACAGATTGCTGACTCCAAAGCGACTCAACCTAGCATTTCTAGTGTCCCTAAAGCCTCACAAACATCTAGCAACACAACGTTAGAATCACAAACCATACTTAGTCCACAAGAGGCTAAACTGCACACTCAGGAGCAGCCGCAATTGCAGATGTCAGTTGCTAAGCTATCGAGTAGTCCTGTCATCACCCTAGCCTTGGGCATGCCTTAAACCCTCCTACAGATGATGATCAATTCTTACCTTGGCCTCAGACTTAGCTAAAAATATAGGAGATGACTTGGTTGTTTGCCTTTGGTGCTTGGATGCCACATTTACCATGCTTGCTAAAAGCTATGACTGACTAGACCTAGGTCTTTTAGACAAGCCTTTAGCAACAGAGGAACACACGTTGCCTTGCTCATGGGAAGAATCAGAATTTGTATTTTTTAAGGCTTCCCAAGAAGCTAAGGAACTAATTACCATCGATATTTTCTGCGAACAAGCATGCAAGCAATGCCTCATTACATCTTACGACAAGGGCAAAATCCTTACCACCGAGACTAGGAAATTGAGGAGTTGAAATAGCTTACTGACAATGACTCCTCTTTCTTGTGAAAATGGTATGCTCTTTGACTTCAATGAGAGCAAGAGGGCTACCAAATCATGACCAACCTTGAGTAGAGACGTGCAATCAAGACATCGAGGGAATATGATCCAACTTACGTAGCTCCAACCTCCTATAGGGTGTTGACCACCATTCTCAACCGGCCCCTAGAAGAGCACATTATGGCTCACCCCTACTTAGATTGCATTTTGATACAGGAGGAGTTACACATTGCCAATAGAATAAACTCTGGTGATTTCCTAATGGATGTCCTCACCTACATCACTCATGTAGACATCCGACCTTTCAGCATGGACCACTATGCTAGTATGGAGTAAAACTGGAACTTCTATGCTTGGCTCATGCAAAAGTGAAGCATTATGAGCATGCGTTGAATGCTCTTAACCCTTCAAATCATTCTAGGAAGGATCTTCTCATCTCTTGGGGGGGAGAGGATAAGGTGTGGAACATAATAATAGACTAGCAAAAAAAAATGGATTAAAAAAAACTTGGGATTGAGGAAAAGTGTCATAAATTTTTTTGGAATGCATGGACTACCTAAAGGAAAAGTCTCTTTTTGTACTTAAGCATTTCAAAGTTCTATAGGCATACAACCATTTTCTACGTGTTTGTTTTAAAGAACACTAATGGTGAGCTATGGCTTCATGATAGACACCTACAATGGTAGGACAATAGGAAAAAACTAGCAAGTTTCCGTTCTTGAAGGAAAAGCAGGCAAAGTATAACCTCTCAGTTGAGACAAGGGCCTTTAATCAATTTAAGTTTTAGCATGTCCTAAATTTGAAGGATTTAGCCATGGAGGAGTAGGCCATGAAGCAAATTGTGAAACAATGCAACTTGTAGAAATATGTAGAGAAAGTCAACCAGCTGGTGGACTATAGTGAGTGTGCGGAGTTCCTCTGGACCTTCAACAAGAACCACGGCACTATAACAATGCACCAAGGAGAAGACACCTACCAAGGTGGAAGTTGAGCTAACCCCAGAGTTGGTGGAGAGGGTGTTGGGCCTAGCCAACAAGGTGGAAAGATGGCCAAAAAGGGATGTATATAGCATGCTTGGAATGGAAAAAGTTCAGGTCCACACTAACGATGGCATTAGCTTGTCAGATATCCTTAATCCAAAACTCTAGTTGCAAGCCAAAATTGTGTATGCTATGTTTTCCAGCCAAACTACAATGCATTAATAAGCATGATCAATGTGCTAATGTTGGAAAGCATTACAACTAAATCTCTAGAAGAAGTAAACATGAATGACTTCCTGCAAAAGACCATTGAGACTTCAACAAAGGCATTGGCCATAGGAGGAATACCTGCAAGTGGAGAGTCCCCAACCTCCAAGGCAAGAAAGACATCATCCTACATGGCCTCTACCATAGGATTTGGTGGGATCTTGGCAGCCATCATCAGGGAGGCATTGAGGGAAGCCCAAGGTGGAGAAGGAGTCGATGAAACACCAGACATATCACCACCTTACCATGAGCAAGAGCAGTCTAGTGAGAGAACGGTGAGTGACGAAGAAGAAGAGTAGTAAGTACAATCTAGCTGTGGAGAGGCCAAGAAGTCAAAGAAAAAGATTCCACAGGAGAAGGCTGAAGAAGAGAGCAGGAAGAAAGAGAAAGTAGACTTGCAAAGAGCCCCAAGAGACTCCAAAAAAGCTGAAGAAGAAAAAAAGAGAAAATAAAATGAGGAGTCAGAGAGAATAAAAGAGGAATCCAAGAGGGCTAAAGAGGAGAGAAAGTGGAAAGCAGATGAAGAAGCCGAAGAGCTGAGGAGGAAGGAAGAAAAGGACATATCAATAGAGCAGCAATAATCTAGGCAGGATGAGCTGGCTACCATGAACCTACCATGAGCCCACACAGAGAGGAAGGCCTGGGCTCAAGTGCCCAACTGCCAGAAACCACGCCACCCCTCATAAAAGAAGGCAAGGGCAAGGGCCTGATTGATCCTATTTAACCTATTCTAGTGCCTACCACCCCAATTACCACAACCACCCAAGACTCTACACCTAAAGTGGATGTTAGCAATATCATGGCATGGGTGTGATTCCTCGTCAATAAAGAGATAGCATAGGATGCAAGTGGAGGAACCCCAATGACTAGAGCAAAAAGATCGCTAGTTGCAGATGTGAAATCTAGACAAGATCCCATGAGACAGAAGATAGAAGCATCCACAATGACCACTCCCACAACATTGTCATCATCCACTAACTATGATGATTATGTCAAAGAGCTCCTTTTACAGCTGGAAAGAGCAAAGGAGGAAAAGAAGGTGGCTATTGCTAAGCTAGAAGCCAAAAAGGATACGTTAGTGGCCTTCCAACTCAAAAAAACCCACCAAGTGGCCTTGTGTCAAAAAGAGATAAGTGAGCTAAAAGTTGAGCTTAAGGCTAAGGAAGGAGAAGAAGATAGGTAGCAATCAAGGCTCCCCAAAGAGACACAGAACCTCATGAGCCTACAACAACATTGTGACAATCTAGTAGTGCTACATAAAGACCTGCAAAGGGAGATAGAAAAATTCCAGGATGCTGTGGAGGAGTTAGAAGCAGTAGAAGAAGAGAGGGGCCGAAGGTATCAAGAGTACGTAGAAAATTTGAAGAAAAGGGTAGCCTTAGAGCTAGAGGAGTAGAAGAGATTAGAAATAGAAATTGAGGAACAAGAGCAGAGACTAATGATCCTACTTCAAAGGCATGGTGAAAGCTTGGAAGAGATGGAAAAGAGACCATATGAATGGGTGGGCAAAAGTGAAAGAAGAGTAAAAGACCTAGCAAGCCATCTAGCTCATGGCAAAAGGTGACAAGGTGCTAGCAGAGAGCAGAGCAAAGGCTGCACAAGTAAGCTTAGAAGCCCAACAATGCGCCTTTCTCAACACTATCATGGATGGCACCCAAACAGAGGAGGAGGAGGCTGTTGAGTCTTTAAAAAGAAAGCTATGATTCGCCCGTAGGGCTCTAAGATAGGAGCTCCATAAACCACCACAAGCAATAAAAGTCACTCTGATCCTACAAGATCAAAGGAGCTATTTGCTAAGGGAAAGCTTAACTATACAAGAAGTGGATGCCCTGGGATTCACCAAAGGAGCACCACAGGAACATAGAGAAGAGGAAGGAGAAGGACCAAGCTATGAGATGGGACAACAAGATGATGAGCTAGTCCCACTGCCTCCCTCTCCATAGCGTGAAGTATAGCAGGAGGTGGGCACCTATGCTGAGAGGAAAGTGAAGCTCAGAAAGAAGAGAATGAGAATGCTAGAACATGCACAAAAAAGGTTGCAAGCTCAACTAGCAACAATGATTCCAACAATGCCAATCCCATCAAGAGAAGACTGCTTCCTAATGAATTGGAATGTAGAACTCATAGTCTAGGAGTGGAAGGAGAATGGCCATGAACCATTCGACTTTAATTTTTGATTCCCCACCAACTGAGCAAAGTATTATCAATCAAGGTAGTAGAAGAGGTGATTAATGTCAAAAGGAAGTTGGGAGACAGATGGACCTTTGCAAGAGAAAAGAATCCTACCCTATGGGAAATAGAGCCTCTCAACTATTGGGAGAACAAGGTCATGGAAGTGCTTAGAATAGTAAAAGGCTATGAGTGCCAACAAAGATGGAGAAGGAGAATCTGGGATGGCAACGTGGATGCTTGGATGTCATTTTGCAACACCCTACCCTTCGAGAGAAATAACCCTACCTACATGCCATATCCTAGAATGGTCAGGGTGGACTACAATCCAGACATCCATGGCAAATATGATTTTCCAAAAATATACAACATGAATGCCACCAATAGCTGAAGGATGCCTGACCTTCAATGAGAATGGCTTATATGCTTCTATTGACCATTTCCTTAGCAATTTTTGTTCTTGCCCAGACTCTACCTTCCTCTCACTACTTGTAATTATTTTAGACTCCTTAGAGTACTGCTAAAGTAAAATCCTACCTCGCAAGAGTACCGCCTCCACCACTCTTTTTTTATCTTGATGCTGGCATAGATATAGATGTGCCACGTCTCGATTGATGATGTGAGTTGCTCTCTTACTATCCTTTTGCATGGCCCTCTTAGAGGACATGAATGACAACCACTTCACTCAATGTAGCCACCCATTTATATCCATCACTCCTCTTAACATTCGAATGGGCCTAAAAGGATACATCCAAGGTAGACAATTTCTTAGCAAATCCATTAAACCTCCAACTTCTCCATCGCATGACCATGATGATGAAGATTAGTTCTTTGTTATAATCCAAAAAAAGAGAGAAAACAAAAAGAAAAAAGAAATGAAAAAAACAAAAGAAAAGAATAAGAGAACAAGAGAAGAAAATAACAAGAGAAAGCAAATGAATCACCTCACTACATGGCCATAGTCATTGCACCTAGGGGTCCTCAAGTTAGGTGTGTTTGGTGGCCTCAGTCGATCGACTCCACTCCTAACCCGCTAGACCTTTTTTGATTTCCCACTTCATGCTTAGGGCACATCAAGGGCAGGACATACCTAGGGAGGTCACCCTTGCCTTTGGTTAGACTTATCTCTTAAGCTACACCCATTGCACCTCCCTTATGCACAAACTGGGTCCTCAATTGTAGGACAATACCCAAGCTTGCCTATGGCTTACCCACAACTCCCTGTTCTACTAGCATGAGCATAACGCACCACACGGTAAGGTAGACACACCCCCCAAGTAGTGCACCTTATTTTCTTTTTAAGTAAATACAAATGCTACAAACCACCAACTTCGAAGGCCCCGTTATCCACTCAATTCACTCTCGGCCTCCACCACCTCAATCATTTGATCAGCTTCTCCATAGGACCAATCCCCACAAGGCCCCATCATCATCAACACACATGACCACCCTTTAGACCACCAAACCCTCATCAACACAGACTTGCAAGTGCCATGGGACTAGCACTCATCTAGGAGGAGGTAATGTTAACCCCAATGCAAGATGGAAAAAGAAAATTCAAAAATATGGAATAATACAAAAAAGGATAGCCATGCAAAGGAATATAAGAGGAAATGCCAAAAGTGCAAGGGCGACTGCAAAGGTCAAGTCAAAGGCAAATGCACATTTTGTAATGTAAAGGCACCACTAAAATTTTGTAAAAGAGCGCCGGTTCCCTCTTATATGAACTATAAAATATAGATGGGCATAGGTGAAGGGATAAGGTAACTAGAAGGGAATAGGCAAAGAGGACCTTGGCAAGATACCCGATCATGTAAAAAGGGGATGGGCGTCCAAGGGATTGAGGGTTTGTATATAAACTCAAAAAGTGAATGAGAAGCTCATTCTTTGGTGTGTGGCTAAAGTGGTCTCTTCTACTTCTCTTCTTCTCTCCTTTCTTGCTTGTGTGTGCTTGAGAGAGGGAGTGTGAAAGTGTTAGGGAGTGAATGGGTGAGGGTGAGGGACCATAGTGGAGAAGCTCTCCATCATCTTCTCTCTTCTTCTTCTCTTCTCTTCTCTTATGCACGGCTATGGAGGATGGAGCTTAAAGGAGGAGGCTTGAGGTTGCTTGAGCTCGCATCTTGAATCATGGAGCTACTGGCTCACTTGAGGGAGAGGATACTCATTCGGGCATCAAGGTAAGCTCACTACACCCCCATAGGATCAAAGGCGCATTGGCTAGGTGAGAGATAGCCATTTGTGCTCGCTTGAAATACTTGAATCAATAAGTGGTACGTGGGTCTTGGCGGTTGAGCATGAGCTCCCACTTCAACATCCCTCCCAACCTGGCTATTCATACTATTCCATTAAAGGAAGGTAGTCACCCTGTGCATCAGAAAGTAAGGCGTATGCCTTTCGAATGAAGGGATGGGATATTTGAGGAGTTAACAAAACTATGAAAAGTTGTCCTGATATTTTCGATATAACACTCAGAGTGGTGTTCACCAGTTGTTATCACGAAGAAGAATAACAATTAGATTCGGCTTTGCATAGATTTTAGAGAGCTTAACAAGCAAACAATTAAGGAATACTTCATTGATCAGAGTTTGGATCAATTAGCAAATAGGAAAACCTACTCATTTATGGATTGCTTTGTTGGATACAACCAAATGGCTATTGTAGAGGAAGACAAAGTAAAAATGGCATTTATCACGGTCTTTAGTACCTTGTATATCATGTGATGGGCTTTGGGTTATGCAATGTGCTTGGTTCTTGGCAACGTATAGCTGATAAGACTTTTGGTGATATCTCCCCTAAGGAGTTAAAAGTCTTCATTAACTATCTGGGGGCAACCACCATAAGGGAAATGTAATTGATCATTTTAAGAAAACGTTTTAAGTGTTGTAGACAGTTCTCCACTACTCTTAATCCTCAAAAGTGCATCTTTGGAGTGCCCTATATGTGTTATTATTGAGCCATGGTCAGGTTGGTTGGTATTGCAATTGACCCAAAAAAGATAAAGGTTATAGTCACTATGAGCTCGCCATGTACTCCAAAAGAAGTACAGCTTTCTATCATAAGTGGAATATTATCAAAGATTTATCAATACATTGGTAGAAAAAGCATTGCCATTGACGAACTTGTTATCCTTTAACTATTTGTTTAATTGGAGCGAAGCCTGTCAAGTGTTTTTTGAGGATGTGAAGCAAAATTTAGCAAAAGATCCAATCCTAAAAGCACCCAAAAGAGCTAAATTTTTCCATATATTTTCAGCAACAACAATGCATAGTATCAACTACTACTGTTTAGCCCAAATTTAGGAAGAGAAATGGTATCATCCAATTGTCTTTGCTAGCTAAAAATTGGGAATATTTGAAGTCAACTATACGTACATGGAGAAATTGTGCCTTGGTATAGGTTTTAGGACAAAGAAATTTAGGCACTATATTCTCTATCAAAAGGTGATATTTTTTACGAAGGCAAAAGGACTTGGACTGTTGATGAACAAGTTGCAGCCACTTGACCCTTTAGCAAAGTGGTTAATTACTTTGCAAGAGTTCAATTATGAGATTAGGAGTAAGCCACCAAAGCTACAAGGTATTGTGGAATGTCTTGTGGATTTCAAGGAGCCAAAGGCAATTTTGGATGAAGGAAGTGACATTGAAGGTCTATTCAAAATTGATACAGCTTCCATCCCTTCTTGTTATGCAGCTATAACACATTATCTATCTACAAGGGGATTTGGGGCTGCTCTATCAAAGTTTGAAAAGAGAAAGTTCAAGCAACAAGCCCTATGCTTTTCGATTATAGTGGGTGTCTTGTATCGAAGAGGGATAGATGACATTTATCGTCATTGTGTAGTACCTGATGAGGTACCATTCATTCTTGAGGAATGCCATGATTCAACATGTGGGGGACATTTTGCCAGACAGCTTATTTCCCAAAAAGCTCTCCCTGCTGGATATTGGTGGCCTTTGATTTTCCGGGATGCTTTTCGTTATGTTATGCACTATGATGTCTATCTCAACAAAGACATGATGCCAAGAAGAATCGTAAAAATGACCTCTAAATCCTATTTTAGTTAGAGACTACCCTTTGAAAAATGGGGTTTTGATTTTGTTGGACCAATATACCCTTCGTTGACTACACATAAGATATATATTATTATAGCAATGGACTACTTTACAAAGTGGTCTAAAGCTCAAGCAACAGTGAAGGATAATGCTAAGGAAATGGCCAGTTTCATCATGAAGCAAATTGTTTGCCGTTTTGGTCCACCTAAGGAGATAGTATCTGAACGAGGGACACATTTCTTGAATAAGGTTATAGTAGCCTTAATGGAAGCTTTGAAGATTAAGCACAATAAAACTACCCCATATAATCCTTAAGCCAATGGCCAAGTTGAGAGTATGAATAAATAGCCAATAGGAATCTTATCCAAGATAGTATTTGGAAAGCAAGCGCGATTGGGAGAAGAAATTGTATGTGGCAATGTGGGCTTACAATACGGCATTCAAGAGAGCTACATCCCACACCCCGTTCAAGATGGTGTATGGGGAAGAGTGTGTTTTGCCATTGGAAATAGAGCTGCCCACTGTGTGTTTTTCTCTTAATCATTCATTGGGTGAGACAAAAGCATTACAGGAAAGATATACTTCTCTTATACATCTTGATGAAATGTTGTTGAAGGCTCTATTATATCAAGTAGTAGGGAAGAAGAGAATGAAAGCCCTTCACAATCTTCACGCTAAGAAACATAAATTCATGAAGGGTTAGATACTATGATGCTTGTCTATGAGCTATTTCCTAGTAAATCAGAACCCAAGTGGGATGGGCTATACAAAATTTTAAGTTTAGGAAAGAATGAGGTATTTCCTAGTAAATTAGAACCCAAGTGGGGTAGAGTTTAAAAATAACATTAAATTTAATAAGATGAAGCCTTAGAATGTAGTAAGGGTTGATGTAGGGCTTGGTGCATGTGCATGTCTCGTATGAGAAGAATTTTTCCTTATGTTAAGCATCTGTATTTAGAGCAACTTTACCACCAAGGTTGAGTGAACTGCTGGAGTAAAGATTATCAGGTTATTGAGCAGCATGACGAATCTTTCATGTGGAGTAAACATTATCAGGTTATTTTCCATATGTTGCCAATACATTGGCATATTGCATAATCCAAAATCCATAACATGATATGCAAAGGTATCGAATACAATAATAAATGTTGTTTTCAACTTATCTTTCTTTGCGATAGTCATTGGTTGTAACCTGCAAAGTAGTCCATAAATGAATAGATATCCCTACCCACCAACTAATCTAGAATCTGATCAATGAATGGTAGTGAATAGTAATATTTGATTGTTTGTTTATTGAGCTCCCTACAATCTTCACAGAGTCAGATTTGATTATTCTTCTTTTTCCTGATAATTACTAGTGAACACCACTCTATGTTGTACAACAAATATAATGCCAGTCTTATGCAAATTTTGTACCTCCTCAAATGGTCCGTTCCTTAACTCAAAAGGCATACACCTCACTTTTTGTCAAATAGGATGGCTACCTTCCTTCAAGGGAATGATATGCACATCCAAACTAGGAGGAATACCTCTCAGCTCATCATGGCTCCAAGTCGAAATATCATGAAATTCTTGGATCAAGGACACGTAGTCCTTCCTCTCTTCCAGACTAAGCATAGACCCTAATTTAATCACTATGGCTCATCCAACATACCCAGATCTAGCTCAATCACATCCACATCTCTAATTCTATCTTGAACTTCTATCGGCTCATTCAAAGTCACCTAGTAGACATATTCTGCAGTGAACCCCTCTCTTGATTCATCACTTGACAAAGTATCACTAATAAAGGCATTGGGGTTTGCAACGTGCATGGAAATTCCCAAATTCCCTAATATAGTGTTCAAGGAGCATTTAGCCATGTTCTTCTTCACAAAAAGCTCCAATTTGCATCCTCTCTCTCTCTCTCTCTCTCTCTCTCTCTCTCTCTCTCTCTCTCTCTCTCTCTCTCTCTCTCTCTCTCTCTCTCTCTCTCTCTCTCTCTCTCTCTCTCTCTCTCTCTCTCTCTCTCTCTCTCTCACAGAGTGTCTCTCTGTCACTCTCTTCATATTTTGAGAAGGCTTGATCTGGATAGTTTGTGCAATCCTTTTCCTCTCCTTCGCTAGTACTCTTCTTTCTCTTTTCTCCCTTGTCCCTTTTCCATACAAGTCCCCCAAGTTCTCACTTAATCCCTACATGAAGTCACATGTAATCAAACTCTTGGGCACTAACTTATTTGACTTTCCCTTCTCTTGAGTTTCATTTTATTTCTTGTAAATAATTCATAGAATCAAGACTCTACAATGTCTCCAGCTTATATATAACTTGTCTTGTGATATCCTATGTACAGACTCCAAAGTGCATAAAGTTATGGGATCTCATCTGTCTTAATATAATGGGCATAAAAACCTATGACAACACTATGCTCATCTTTATGTCCTATATTATGCTACAAGCGATGCCATGCTTAATATAGAAAATGTAGAATTTAGTTCATAATAATTACTTGGAGATTTTGTTCAAGATGTCATGTATATGTTGAGAGAGTGAAAGATAGAGATAAGAAAAGAAGGATGTGCTTATTGTAAGAGCACACACACAATCCAACTTATGTGTTTGTCCTTTGTGATTTCCTATCCTTCATCAAGTTATTGCTCTCTCTCTCTCTCTCTCTCTCTCTCTCTCTCTCTCTCTCTCTCTCTCTCTCTCTCTCTCTCTCTCTCTCTCTCTCTCTCTCTCTCTCTCTCTCTCTCTCTCCCACTAGTCCTAGTCCCCATGGTGCCCTTTACCATGCATCGTGTCTACTAAATATTTCTTTCCTATAATATGATTGGTCATGAGTATTAGGAGACATGGAAATAAAGTTGTCGATGTTGAGATATCGAGCTCCACTCATGATATGCCAGGGTGACCGTTGTGCATTTATGTCACCGACTTGTCAGTTGTTTGCAGATGTGGTTGGTACACCGCCCATGAATAATAGCTAGTTGACAGCTATCCTTATCTACTCTAGTTCGTGGCTCAGTCTAGTATGCCACCTTAGTTAGTTGAGTTTAGTTTGAGACCCATATATAGGGTTCTTCTATTTCTATGTACGAGAGTTCTTTTGGCTTACACAACTAAGAAGAGGAAAACTGTTTTCAGCCTCCACCTTTGTGTGTATTCCCCCATTGTGCAAGCAAGAAAGCTACAAGTGAGACTCCTTCCTTCTCTCCCACAATCGTGACATGGTATCAGAGCCTTGTTCGTGGTAAGGAGCTCAAGAAAGCAAGCCAAGTTCATGGTGTTCTGGTAAGAGGACCAGTGTTGCTTTCATTCTTCTGGTTGGGGAGCAAGTCTCTGCAGGTAGCACAGCCGGAAAGTGCAAGAGTGTATTGTCTCAGGTTGAGACGCCCTTCGCGGTGAAGCAAGAGGGCAGAAGACGACCTTATTTTTTTTATTTGAGGCCATTTCGGGGCCTGTTTTGGAGGCAGAAGTTTTCTGCACACACTCAGGAAAAGGCCCAGTTTTATGCTGTGCGACCACTGTTCTACAGGTCGGTGAAAAGTTACCACAGAAATTGCATCATATACTTGTGTGCAAAGACATTGGGAGTTGCAGAATCATCCTTGGTTCCTATTTTTGCAAAATCGTCACTAGGAAGTGACTGTGTGGTCAAATACCACTTTCGCCAGTTTTGCAGATTTGCCCTTGTGAGGGTGAAGCTGTGTTTTTTGCAGAGACAGAATTTTTTGCAGTGTTCTGTAATGGCGTCTGATTCTCTTTCACAGATTGTAACTAAAAAGCTTGACAAGAACAACTTCCAAGCATGGAAGTTTAGAATGATGAATTTCCTTATGGGAAAAGGATATTGGGAATTTGTTGCAGGAAATGAAGAAGAACCAGTTCTTCCTGATGTTCCCAATCAACAGCAAATGCAGGCATTTAAAGCATGGCATGAGAGAGCTACGAAAGTTATGTACTGGCTATCTATCAACATTTCAGACTCTATGATTGTGCATATTCAAGATGCAAGTACGCGAAAGGAGGCATGGGATACTTTGTTAAAAATGTATAGCACAAATACGCAAGCCATGAAAATGTAGCTCAAGCAAGAGTTGCATAATGTGCAAAGAGAAAATATGAGCATCAATGACTACCACATGAAGGTGAAGAAGATTGCAGATGCACTTGCTTCCATTGGGTCGCCAGTGGAAGATGATGATTTAGTTTCTGTGACCTTGAATGGTCTAGGAAAGGATTATGCACAGTTCTGAACATCCATTTTTGTCCGTGAAAGATTTCCTGATTTTCAGGAGTTGATTGCTCTTCTAATTTCTGAGGAGCAGAGAAATGGTGGTGCATCTTCTTCAGGAGGAACTTCAAAAGAAGCTGTCTTCTACTCAAATGCTGGAAGAGGTAGAGGCAGAGGTAGAGGAGGCCGATCTGGAGGCCGTGGTAGAAATCAGAATATGTAGCAAACTCAAGAAAACCAGTCCTATGGAGGAGGACGTGGTAACTCTAGAGGCAGGGGGAGCCAAAGAGGTCGTGGTGGATGGCAAAGAGGCCAAAATGCAAATAGCAATATTGAATGCTACTACTGTGGTAAAATGGGTCATATGGCTAAGGACTGCTATAAAAAGCAGAATGACATCATGAATGGAAAATTGCAACAAGGGAATTATGCATCTTCTAGTAGATAGGGTGATGACAGAAATGAGCTTTTTTTAATGGTGCAGCACATGAGCAATTCTGTAACAAGTGCAAAAGAAAGAAACGATGTGTGGTATGTTGACTCAGGTGCATCAAACCACATGACAGGTCATGCAGAATTGATGCAGGATGCAAGGAAAATGGAAAAACTAGGATTTGTGGAGACTGGTGATGATACTGCACATCCTATTGTGCAGATTGGAAAAATTCCTTTGTCTATGCAGGATGGGAAAAAGAAATACCTATCGGATATATTTCATGTCCCGAATATCACCAAGAACCTAGTTTCTGTTGGTCAAATGGTTGAGCAGGGCTTGTAGGTCAGATTTAACTCTCATGGATGCTTTGTTGAGGATATGAAAAATAAAGGTCGCTTGATAGCAAAAGGAAAGAAGAAGGGCAGAATGTTTACGTTGGATGCAGACATGTCTGAATTGAGTGCAGCAATGTTTGCACATGGGACCAGTGTAGTTGCAGATATTGATATCTGGCATAAACGCATTGATCATGTTAATGTACAGCGACTTAAATCAATACAGGCCCAAAATATTGTTGCAGGATTGCCTAAATTCAAGGTTGCAGAAATGCATAAGGTATGTGAAGCCTGCCAATTTGGAAAACAGGCAAGGAAACCGTTTCCTAGACATGTTCAAGAGAGTAAGAAGCCATTGGAATTAATCCACTCTGATGTGTGGACTACTAAAGCTGCATCTCTTAGAGGCTGTCATTATTTTGTCACTTTTATTGATGACTATAGCAGAAAAGTTTGGGTGTATTTTATGAAAAAAAAAGTGAAGTTTTTGGGCATTTCAAAACTCTTAAAGCTATGGTTGAAAAATAAACAGGCCTGCAAATAAAATCCCTAAGGTCAAATGGAGGGGGAGAGTACCTCTCAAATGAGTTTGCAAGGTTCTTGCAGGAGCATGGCATAAAGCAGCAATATTCATGTAGTCATACCCCACAACAAAATGAAATTGCAGAAAGACAAAACATGCATATTGGAAAGGTATCTCGTGCCATGCTCAATGAAAAAGACCTGCCATATTTTTATTGGGCTGAGGCAGTTGCTACAACAGTCTACATAATGAAAAGGACTCCACTGCAGCAATACATGGGATGACTCCAGAGGAGAGGTATACTGGTAGGAAACCAGATATTTCTCATTTGAAAATTTTTTGTTGCATTGCCTATGTTCATGTGCCAGATGAGTTGAGATCCAAGTTGGATCCAAAAGCTGAGAAGTGCATCCTTATTGGTTACTCTCTGCAAGCAGAAAGGGTATAGATGCTATAACCCTTCTACTCGTAAGTTTACAGTCAGCAGAGATGTTGTTTTTGATGAGATGAGTAGCTGGTATAAACCAGTAAATGTGATTGATGATGTAGATGCACAAAATGGTAATGCTGCACAGAATTCACAGCAGCAATCACAAAATATTAGTGGACCTGAACGTCTTCTAGCAGTGGTTCACATTTTTCGCCATGGACAGGCAGATTGAGATCAGGAGAATCTTCTCAAAGCAATGCAGATAATGGTATGCAGGTATCACGAAAAGAAAAAGAGAAGGTAGATCAGCCCATGTTTGATGTGAATGCAGGTCACTCTTATGTGGATGGTGAATCCAGTGGCTCAGAACAGAGCATTGATGATGAGTTGGGTATTCCTTCTATTGTTACACCTGGAGTAAGGAAGACCAGGGATGTTTTGAGAGCACCTGGAAGTGAACCTACTTTGCGCAGGTCTACCAGAGCTAGGTATCCTGTGGATAGGCTGAAATATGATGGATTTACAGCCATTCACTATGCACATATGGTCAAAGTGATACAGGAACTAGAACCCACTTCTTTTGAGCAAGCCATGGGAAAAGAAAAATGGGAGAAAGCCATGGATGAAGAAATGGATGCCTTGGAAGCAAATGCTACGTGGGAATTGGTACCTTTGCCTAAAGGTAAAAATGCAATTGGCTGTAAGTGGGTTTATAAGGTGAAGCACAATGCAGATGGTTCTGTGAACAAATACAATGCAAGATTAGTAGTCAAGGGGTATGCATAAACATATGGCATTGATTATGAAGAAACATTCAGTCCAGTTGCAAGGATGGCAACCGTAAGAGCAGTCATTGCTATGGCTGCATCAAAGGAATGGTCTTTACATCAGATGGATGTAAAGAATGCCTTCTTGCATGGTGATTTGCAAGAAGAGGTATATATGGAGCAGCCACCAGGTTATGTGCATGATGTTCATCCTGAGTTTGTTTGCAGGTTGAAGAAAGCATTGTATAGCTTGAAGCAAGCACCTAGAGCA
The DNA here is from genome assembly GCF_053477565.2 of Lygodium microphyllum. NCBI lineage: Eukaryota > Viridiplantae > Streptophyta > Polypodiopsida > Schizaeales > Lygodiaceae > Lygodium > Lygodium microphyllum. The sequence goes on along the minus strand of NC_141144.1, from coordinate 122,512,954 downwards.
TGGTTTGACAAGATAGGACAGTGTCTTGTCACTATTGGCTTTTAGATTTCCAAGGCAGATTTCTCACTTTATGTGAGAAAAACAGAGAAAGATATTATGCTGCTTGTCATTTATATTGATGATTTGATTATCACAGGTGATAGTGATGAAGATATCCTTCATGTGAAAATGCTATTGAAGCAGAAGTTTGAGATGAAGGATTTGGGAGAGCTGCATTATTTCTTGGGCATTGAGGTGATTAGATCACCAAGTGGGATACAGCTCTTGCAGAGGCAGTATGGATTGGACATGCTGTCCAAATATGGGATGACAAGCTGTAAGCCTATTTCAGTTCCTTTGGAGCAGAATGTGAAGCTGAGTGCAGATGCAGGTGAGCTTCTGGAAGACCTTACTATGTACAGACGCATAGTAGGAAGTTTGATTTATATGACTATTACCAGGCCAGATTTGAGCTATACCTCGTAGCATTCCTCTAAGCTTTACCGATCCAAAAATGATAAAAATTTGGCAATTTGAGAGGTGTCGAAAGAAACGATGCCCCCTAACTCCGATTTGCAAATGGACTAGATGGCCAACTTTGTGACGTCGAAATCTATAAACTTGGCATATCATATACTTTCCGGCTCCCAAATCACATAGTTACTTCATAACACTAAACCTTGCAGGGATTAAATGGGAGGTCAAACAGACTCCGATCCAACGAATCGAGACTTGCATTGGGTTTCTAACATTGAACCCCATCTAGAAAAACTCCAGTTCATCAATTTACAAACGTTTTATTTTGTATGAAAATTTAGTTGGCCTCTCAGACTTTTTTATGCTTCAAAATGGGCTCTAAAAATCTGCTCTCCTTGGTGACCACAGGATAGGGCAACTCAGCCCATTGAATCCCATGAATTAATCTCCACAAACAACAACCATGAAAAGTATCAAGCTGCCACAAAAAATATACACAACAAAGCACAATAACAGCTCTCATCCTACCCCTAACAAAATCAAGGCATCAAAATCCTTGGATAGGCCTAGCATAATCTGATAACAATCCAGAGTGAGTCGCTGTTACGCGAATGGTGATCGAGAGCAAGCCTCACTCACAACCCGATAATGAGACGTTAAGGAGTGCTAGTTGGGATAATTGACTTTGTCGGATGCACAACACAACTTGAAAAATTCAAATATTTGACAAAACGCCACGAACCACACATGAAAACAAGACAACACACAATGTCTCTTGAAGCTCAAAACAACTAAAAACCCAATGTGGGTAGAGCATCACACAATCACAATACAACTAAAATACCAACAATTCGAAAACAAACCAAGTGAGATATATTTTCGTACCTTAACAACCTTGAGCCGATGCTCAGTGCTTTGACACCCAAAAGCTCCAATTTTCGAATTGACATGACTAGAGCTCACTCTAGCATGCGACCCTCCACTCTCCTCTCTCACATAATACAACTGTAAGCAAGGGGAAAGGCCCTTAACTCTCCATTCTCATCTCCTTATATAGTTTTCTATCCACACTCACATACATTAGGCTTTTTGCTTTCAGCTTTTGGCTTTTGCCTTTCTACTACTTTTCACTATTTTCGTTTTTTCTGCCCTATGCCTATTTGTAACTTGTTTGGATCATAACTTCATCATTTGAACTCTGAATATAGTTGTTTGGGTACTCAAAACGATCGGAACGTATCTAATCGACAAAGGCGAAATTACGAAAATCTGTCAAAAATGGGCAAAAATACTGATTTTCGTAAATCGCATCATTTTTCTCCATCTTTTATCTTGGACGACTTATTCCCTTCCTTGGCCTATTGTTCTTATAATTTTACACACTTTCAGCACACATGTCCTCTTTTTCTTCAAGAAATACTCGCTAACGATATAAAACGTAGTTTTTTTCCTTTGATCCTTGAGTCTTCAAAATAAATATTCTCTGGATATGAACCTGTTTTTTTATGCATTGTGCCCTAGCAGGAATATGGTTTTTAAAAATGAACTCCGTGCCCAATCATACATGTTTTGAGAAAATATGCAAAGTCGGATCATGGTATGCAACCAATCAATTGATGCTACACACAAAAATATGTATGCATTGAAGAATTGTGCCTAGCCTATCTAGATGTGCTCGTGCGTCATGCAAAATGCAAATAAAATTTCTTGTTAATTTAAAATTCCTTATCCTCTCCTCTCAACTCTCAATAAGAAAATATAACATACTCTGCTCCTCCCATCCAAAATCTCACAATCACTCAAGAATTTGATGGTCCTCAAGATGTTGACCAAATATGAACAACCCTTCTCACAATTGATAGCGTCCTTCACGACCCTCGAGCTCACCCAACCTCCTTACACACTCAACCAGAGGTTCCTAACTTTGTGATGAGCATCCCAAATATCATGTGTGCAAGAAATGTGCGTGTTCAATGACATGTGCTCTCTCATGTGCGCGTGCATCTAAAACTTACTGCATGTAGCTGCAATGGACCTCATGCCATGCTAGTACTCAATGATAGGTGCAAAATGTGCATAATTCCAACCCATAGCATGGAAGTATTTGATAAGAATAGGAGATGACTCCTGAGTGTAGCGCATCAACAAGTGCAACGTGAAGTGCTCGTGAACCCATTATCCCCGTGATGTACAAAAGTCTCGACAAGAAAGCATACCTAGCTCCTCAATGTTCAGTAGCTATTGAGAAACACAAGCTTCATCGTGTTCAAAAAATACCAAGCTCGACCAAGGCTATCAAGTTTCACACTCAACAAATCAAACAAAATGACAAAAACAAATCCTAAGCTACACAAACACAAGAAATCCAACTACGAAATAACAAAACAAACTGTCACACAAACAACTAAGCTAGCATAAATCAAACCTAACTACAATTTGACTAGGGCTTTTCAGTTTCCAGAAAAACACTTGACATCGCTAACCAATTGCCCCAACACAGACTGGCAAAATGAACTATCAAAGAGGTCATCCTAGTGGTGGTCTAAACTACCTACCCAACTTAGGACAATTGGACCATGACCTCCTACTAGGCGAGGACTCCTATAACTCATATATTTTTCTAATAACACACTTTTCTTTCAAAGTTTCCATACTCAAGCGTGTAAAAAGGAGGGAGCTAAGCATAGAATGACCCAAGGAGAACAAAGCATCAACCTCAGGTCATCCTGACTCGACACCCAATAACCTACCAAGCTCTCGCAAGGTGACACTTAATCCTTTTCTTTTTCGCTCCCTTTTATTTCCACTCTCCAACCTTCCTTATTTTTTTATTTTGGCTAGCTGCTACCCCAAGGAAGACAAGGCATCATCCCCCCGAGTCTGACTCATCCCTAGAAACCTACCAAGCCTCTGCAAGGCGATAATTAATTGCTCTTAGGATTCTTTGCTTTATTATCTTTTCTTTTCCATTTTAGGGGTTAGAACCCCTTTTCACACCTTGGTATTGTTTTATCTTTCAAGTATATCAGATTTTCCTCTTCTTTATACTTTGGCAGGCTTCTCTAAATTCCTCACACTAGCAAGGACTCCTAGAATAGTTGCCTAGCAGGCTAGTAGAATAAGGTCACTAAGACGACCTTCTAAAACAGGTCTTTCGATGCTTAACAATGTCTTGATGGGAGATAGACTACTTCTTAAACCTCCCCTAGATATACCTTAGGACTTCTGCCTTGATTGCCAGTCCCCAACAAAGAAAAGAAAATAACCCCCACATACACATATAACACTATTAGTGTAAGGGAAAAACTCAGAAAGGCAACAATACCACCTAGAATGGCCACAAGAAGCTCCCGCACAGCAATGGCTCCCTCAAGGTACTTCGTCAAACCTATTTGATGCAGTTGCTAGAATAGAAAACCATTAAACGTAGCCACACCAAACAAACACATGGCCCTCTTGGCCTAAAGGAATTTAACATTTCACAACCAATAAAATAGCCCTCTTGGACTTATGAAATAAAACATTAGAACCCAATAGAGATTGCCCTCTTGGCCTTATGAGATAATCCACTTCACTACCATTCAGCAATGTACTACTGAAACAAACTTTTGGTCAACGAATTCCCACCATTGTCAATGAATTTTGACTAGCATTCCTATGGAGTTTAGCGAGGAAGGAGGATTTGTACCTATTATACATCCTCTCTCTCAACTTGACTTTGATTATCATAAGTACGAGTGAGCGGATCAATATGGCATGGCCTATCACTAAAGACTAGATCTACATTTTGTATTTTGATGGAGCTTCTAAAGGGCCCGCTAAACATGTGAGCTTTGGTGTGGTCATTAAAGATCTCGGACCTAGGGTTGTCATGAAAATAGGAGTGTATTTAAGATCCTCTTTTACCAATAATATGGTAGAATAGAAGGCCTTGATTATGGGGCTGAATGTAGCCTAATATGATGGTATCCGCCAATTGTTGGTGAAAGGTGACTCACATTTAGTAATCAATCAATTAAATGGGATATATAGTGTGTGCGATTCCATCTTACAAATGTACCATCGTGCAGCCTTGTATATGTTGCATATTTTTGAGATGGTGACTTGTGAGCTAGTTCCTCAACAATGGAATCGCCTTGCAGATTCATTGGCCAAATATGCTTTCATTGAAGATGTATTTTTCAATTTTGGTCAAGGGGAGCTTTTACAATTACCTTCTAACATTAGTCATGGACTATTTTGGGCTCTTCTTGCTTATACGTCCTATTTTGGCCATCGATGGCTAGTTTGGATCATAAGTTAGGTAACAATTGAGCACCTTCCTATTTTGTCATGGACGCATAGGTTTGTTTATCGTCATCTTTGTCGGACACCCCTTGCTATTTATGCAAGGGATTAGCCAATAACCTAATGCATTTAGTATAGGGTCTGAGGAGCCCTTATACTTAGTATTGTGCTTTAGTAGAGTTATGTCAGGACCAAGGGTTTATTTCAGCAGTACATTGTTGAATGGTAGTGAAGTGGATTATCTCATAAGGCCAAGAGGACCATCTTTGTTGGGATATAATGTTTTATTTCATAAGGCCAAGAGGGCTATTTTGTTGGTTGTGAAATGTTATATTCCTTTAGGCCAAGAGGGCACTGTGTTTGTTTGGTGCGGGTACGTTTAATGGTTTTCTATTCTAGTGACTGCATCAAACAGGTTTGAGGAAGTACCTTGAGGGAGTCCTTGCTACACGAGAGCTTCTTGTGGCCATTCTAGGTGGTATTGTTTCCTTTTCGAGTTTTCCCTTTACATTGATAGTATTATATGAGTATGTGGGGGTTATTTTCCTTTCATTTGTTGGGAACATGCAATCAAGGCATGAAGTCCTAAGGTTAGGATAGGTATATTTGGGGGAGGTTTGTGGTTGGGTGGATCATCAACGGCTATTGAAGAGCATCAACGGGCCTCCAATTTCAAAATGCGTATACGCATCATAAGGCGTGATTTCATGAGTAAGTCATAGATTTTACAGTTTTATGATACATTTTGATTAGAAATGGTTGAAAATGATTTTATTTGGTTGCCAATGATGTGAATTATTTGCCATGTTGAAGTAATCTAGAAAAATCAATCGTATAATAATTTTATACTAAACATGTAAAACCCACGACTATGCAGTTTAAGGAAAATTATACATTTTTTGGGTTTTATCATGCATATGCTACTCCTAAGGGTTAAAATATGATAAGAAAATCATTTTCAGTAAGGTCAATCAATCTAAACTAGTAAATCAGTAAATATATTATCCAAAAAATAGCAAAAAATAAGAAAAAATGAGAGAAAAATAGGTTTTTCACATTTTAAAAATAAAAAAATAAGATTTATGTTTGTGAATGTATGGTAGGGTTGAAGCATGAGGTTTAGCCTCAATTCAATCCTGTCTCTATGTTAAAGTGGGTTTTTATTGATTTCCTAAAAGAAAAAATACATGAAAAATATGCCTTAAACCTACCAACGAATGCATAACTTTAAATGGTAGGGAGAAGGGGGTTGTTGAGCATTTAAAATATGCTAAATTTTGATGTTTTATGATTCATGGCATATAGGATTTGTTGTTGTCAAAAATTACAAGGGTCTAGTAGCACGAGAATGCTCGGGACTAGCCCTAAGCTAGTGTTTGTAAGATTTGTAGTCCATAAAGCTAGTGTTTGTAAGATTTGTAGGATTCCCTAAACCCTAAACATGGGTGAAGGATATCCATTGGACTAGTTCCATAAAGCTAGTGTCGGCGGGCATGTTTTAGGTCTCGATAACTTTATTTCCATGTCTCCTCCACCCAGCTAATTATTAACATCTAATGTGCAAATTGCCACTAGATGAGAGGTCAAATATGCCATGAAGATTTTCCCTTATGTGGGGCTTTGGTTGATTAGATAATACTCATGACCAATCATGTTATAGGAAATAAATCTTTAGTAGACACAATGCATGGTGAAGGGCACCATGGGGACTAGTACTAGTGGAGAGAGAGAGAGAGAGAGAGAGAGAGAGAGAGAGAGAGAGAGAGAGAGAGAGAGAGAGTGTGTGTGTGTGTGTGTGTGTGTGTGTGTGTGTGTGTGTGTGAGAGAGCAATAACTTAATGAAGGATTGGAAATCACAAAGGACAAACACATAAGTTGGATTGTGTGTGTGCTCTTACAACAAGCACATCCTTCTTTTCTTATCTCTATCTTTCACTCTCTCAATGGATACATGACATCCTGAACAAATCTCCGAGCATGTTAATCTCCAAGTAGTTATTATGAACTAAATTCTACATTTTCTATATTAACCATGGTATTACTTGTAGCATAATATAGGGCATAAAGATGATCATAGTGTTGTCATAGGATTTTATGCCCATACTATGAAGATAGATGAGATTCCATAACTTTATGCACTTTGAAGTCTGTACATAGGATATCACAAGACAAGTTATATATAAATTGGAGACATTGTAGAGTCTTGATTCTATGAATTATTTACAAGCAATAAAACTAAACTCAAGAGAAGGGAAAGTCAAATAAGTCAATGCCCAAGAGTTTTATTACATGTGACTTCATGTAGGGATTAAGTGAGGACAAGGGAGAAAAGAGAAAGAAGAGTGCTAGTGAAGGAGAGGAAAAAGATTGCACAAACTATCCACATCAAGCCTTCTCAAAATATGGAGAGAGAGAGAGAGAGAGAGAGAGAGAGAGAGAGGGTAAGGGAGCATGAAAATTGGAGTTTTTTTGTGATGAAGAACATGGCTAAATACTCCTTGAACACTATAATAGGGAATTCGGGAATTTCCCTGCACATTGGGAACCCCCAATGCCTTTATTACTGAAACTTTGTCAAGTGATGAATCAAGAGAGGGGTTCACTACAAAATATGTCTACTAGGTGACTTTGAATGAACCAAGCCATAGAGCGATTAAATTAGGGTCTATGCTTAGTCTAGAAGAGAGGAAGGACTATGTGTCCTTGATCCAAGAATTTCATGATATTTTTGCTTGGAGCTATGATCAGCTGAGGGGTATTCCTCCTAGTCTAGCTATGCATACTATTCCTCGAAAGGAACGTAGTCGTCCTGTTTTAAAAAAAGTGAGGCATATGCCTTTTGAGTAAAGGAACGGACTATTTGAGAAGGTACAAAATTTGCATAAGTGTGGCCTTATATTTGTTGTACAACACATAGAGTGGTGTTCACTAGTAGTTATCAGGAAAAATAAGAATAATCAAATCTAACTTTGCATAGATTTTAGGGAGCTCAATAAATAGATGGTCAAATATTACTATTCACTACCATTCATTGATCAGATTCTAGATTAGTTAGTGGATAGGCATATTTATTCGTTTATGGACTACTTTGCAGTTTATAACCAAATGGCTACATTATAGTTGGTACTTTTGCATATCATGTTATGGATTTTGGATAATGCAATGTGCCAAGGTCTTGGCAATGTATGCCAAATAAAACTTTCGGTTATATTGTTCCAGAGGAGCTAAATGCCTTTATTGATGAACCTGGGAATAGCCACCATAAGGGAGAGACAAGTGATTATTCTAAGAAAATGTTTCATGTAGTGTAGGCAATTCTACATTACTCTTAATCCAAGAAAATATGTATTTGGAGTGCCCTATGGATTGGTGTTGGGCCATGTGGTTAGCTCGGTTGGTATTGTGACTGATCCTAAAAAGATAAAGTTATTATTGCCATGAGTTTGCCATGTACTTATATAAAGAACTATATAGCTTTCTATCGTTAGTCAATTATTATCGACACTTTATTAACCTACTAGTTGAGAGGGCATTGCCATTGATGAGTTTATTATCCTTTACTGTTTGTTTGTTTGGTGTGATCACTATGTCAAGTGTCCTTCAAGGATGTGAAGAATGAATTGGTAAAAGTGCCACTCTTGAAAGCACTTAAAAGGGTGAGCTATTTTATATATTTTCAGTGGCTACAATGTATACTATTAGCTATTTAGTCAAGATTTAGGAGAAGAAGTGGTACCATTTGATTGCATTTTTCGATCGCAAAATGGGGGTGTCTGAGATTAATTATACCTATATAAAGAAATTGTGCCTTGGGGTGGTTTTTGCAACAAAGAAATTTAGGCACTGTTAACCTCAGCACAAGAAAAAGTGGAAAAAGTGGAAAAGCACAAGTCAGGAGGTGAAAGAGGCATGCCAGAAGAAAATCAGACACAACAGAAGAAGCATGATGGAGAATAGCCAAAAGCACAAGGGAGTCCTCAAAAATCAAGTCAAAGGTAAATGCGTATTTTTAAATGCAAGGCAGCGCCCCTAAAACCTTTGTAAAAGAGTGCCATGCTCCCTCGTGTGCAGATTGTAAAAGGTATGGGGGGTAAAGATGCCTCCACCTAGTGGGATCCCATCACTATCACTTCATTCTTTATTCTTTCAATGACATTTGAATAAAGGGAAAGCTGGTCACACATTGTGATTATTGGAGTTCCCACATTTGGAGTCTCTCTCTTTCTCGTTCTTACTCCATCCACCATAGCTCTCACCTCCATGCTCTCTTACTCGATCCTTTCTTTTGCCATGTGCCCAAGGATAAATCCAATAAGCTAGATCCTAAAAGTGTGAAATGCATTTTCCTTGGCTATCGTCTTTGGGGTATCGTCTTTGGGATCCGTAGGTGCAAAAAGTGATCCATAGCCATGATGTTGTTCCGTGAGGACAAAATGCATATGTAGCCTCAAAAATTTGTTGAGATACATAGGGCTATCTTTCAAGAGGATCCCTCTGCTTGTGCATAGCTAGCTAGATAGCTTGCACTAGCTGATCCTCATGGCCAAGATGTTAGACAGGATGTTAGACAGTATATTGGATAAGCAACACCGCCTGCATTGAGGCATTCTACTAGTGATAGACGACCTCCTAACTGCTATGAGCCCTCCATAAATTATGTCTTGGTTATAGATGCAGGAGAGCCTCTCACCTATGATCAAGCTATGCACAAGGGTGACAGTCACTCCTGGGAGAAGGTTATAAAGTATGCGATTGACTCCTTGCATAAGAATCGTACGGTGGGATTTGGTTTCCTTGCCTAGTGGCAAGAGGGCTTTGCCTCGCAAGTGGGTGTACAAGTTGTAAAGTACCCTTGGACTCCCTAGGCTGGCATACAAGGCTAGATTCTTAGCAAAGGGTTTTAAGCAGGAGCATGGTGTTGACTTTGATGAGGTTTTCTCTCCTGTGGTTAAGATGACCACCCTACACTTAGTCTTGGCTTTGGCTGCACAACTTGACTTGGACTTGTATTAATTGGGATGTCGAGATGGATTTCTTACTTAGGGACTTGTATGATGAGATTTACATGGAGAAACCTAATGGCTTTGCAGAGCCTGGTAGGGAACACCTAGTGTGCAGATTGAGGAAAAGCCTTTATAGCTTGAAGCAGGCACCTGGGGAATGGTATCATAGGTTCGATGCATTTATGTAGTCACAAGGCTATAGTCATAGTGCTCTAGATCTGTGCTTGTACATGAAGAAGGCTCGTGATGGATCGTTATTGATTTTGGATGTGGATGACATGCTTTTGATAGGGAAAGCTCATGATGAGCTAGATACTCTTAAGGGTTAGCTCAAGAAGAGCTTTGAGATAAAATATTTGGGACAAGCCTCTCATATTCTTAGTATGCGCATTACGTGTGATAGGCATCAAGAACTCAGAAATTCAACCTTCAACAAGGTGTCCAAGCTCCCAAATCACATCCATATCACTGTGTAACTGATAGCAACCCTCCCACGAACATAATCAACCACAAAACCAGGAACAAAGCACAAAAAATCTATGTGTATGGCTATGCCATTAATCTCAAAAACACATTAGAACTTGAAATCTCTCTCTTATTAATAAATAGAAACATTGTCTTCATCATCCTCATTAGATATTACCATTTCCATCACTCACAAGAAAGAGAGAAAGGATGGGGAAAGGGAAAGAGAAACTTTTGCACAGAGGGGAGAGGGAGAGAGGACAAATTTTTGCACCACCAAAAGGGAGAATATGTGATTGGAGAAGAGAGAGGTAAGGGAAAGAGGCACATAACCACTCATGCACTCCACCCCACCTCTTCCCCAAAAAGCACACCGCTTCGTATTTTTATTATTTCTTTGAATTTTTTGATACATTTGATATTATAAGGCCTTTAACCTTTAATTTTGAGTATTCCTACCCTTTACAAATGTATGCACATAACACTTTTGTGTATATCATTTATTTATGATGGATGTGGATGTGGCCCCCTCATGTAAGTGTGTATTTTAGTGATTTTGGAACAATGTAAATGTTATCCCCTTTACAAAAGATGAAATTATGATATATGCATGGACATTTTTGTGCCTTTTTTTAATGCTTCTTTTGGCGTCATTAGTAACTCATTCCAAAAAGATGAAAAATGGATTCCTACAATCATTAACAAAGGCAATTGGATCACCATGCAACAAGCAAAATGTGAAAAAAGATGAAGATATGAGAGCTCATTCATTTCTACTTGGAGGGTAAAATCTAAGATTTCAAGCTTGGAGTAAATAAGAATAGCATAAAAGAGGAGCTAAGGAAGGGGAGATAACTCAACCTATCTTAATTGCTGATGACTTGACAAAGGAAGAGGAAGCAAACCTCATTGCTCTCTTGCTAGAGTACATGGACATCTTTGCTTGGTCCCTCAATGAGCCGAAAGGGGTAGATCCAAGTGTCGCAACTCATAATATCCCCATGACCCACGATACAATGCCGGTCAAGCAGCAACCATACCCTATAAAAACCAAGCATGCTCACGATGTCAAGGAAGAAATTGACAAACTGCTAAGGGCAGGATTCATTTACAAGATTGAGCACATGGACTGGGTCTCGCCCATAGTGATCGTACTACTGAAGAAGAATGGAAAGATCACATTGTGCATCAACTACAAGAAGGTAAATGATGCTACTAAGAGGAACAATTATACATTTCCATACACTGAGCACATGCTCAAGAGATTAGCATGCAAAGAGGCCTACAAATTTTTGGACAGCTTCTCAGGATACAATCAGGTGCAAGTGCACCCTGACGAGACCACCTTTGCCATTGAATGGGGTGTCTTTGCCTACATAGTCATGCCCTTTGGGTTGACTAACACACATGCTACTTTTGAGAGACTCATGTGTGCAATATTCAAGGACATACTTAGGAAATACTTAGAGGTCTTCATTGATGTCTTGTGTGTTCACTCCACCTGGAATGAACACTTAGACAAACTCCAAGCTGTCTTTGAACGATGCAAACTATATCATCTCATTGAACCCCTTAAAGTGCCAATTCTAGGTAAAGCATGGATGCATCCTAGGACATATGGTGTCCAAGAATAGCATTGCCACTGACTTCTCAAAAACTAGGGTTATTGTTGATCTTCCACCCCCAACTAATGACAAGGGAGTTTAGTGCTTCCTCGGCCACACAGGGTACTATCGATGATTTGTGCTAAACTATGCATTGATTGCTAGACCTCTATGTACAAGCTACTAATAATATTCGAATGGACCGAGAAATGCCAGCATGCATATGAGGAACTAAAGAAAGCTCTAACCATCGCACCAATCTTAAGATCCCCAGACTGGAACATAACCTTTCATGTTCATATTGACGCTTCGAAATTCACAGTAAGAGCTGTGTTGTGCCAGCCTGGTGACCACAATCTAGACTATCTAGTGAGTTTGCTAGCAAACAACTCATGGATATAGAAATGAATTACTCCACAATTGAATGAGAGGGGTTAGCCATGGTGTTTTTCGTAAAGAAATTTTGGCATTATCTTTTGGTTACGATCTTTATTTTCTTTGTTGACCATCAAGCCTTGTTGTATCTAGTAAACAAACCCTATGCTACAGTTACTTCTGCCTCTCAAATTTGACTTCTTTGTCATCGTACGTAAGGGAAAGAAACTCTATATGGCTGATCATATGTCTCGCATACCCACAGGAGACGTTGTTGGACAAGGCATTGGAGACAAATTGTCAGATGCACATCTATTCCCCCCTATTTAGCAAAAGAGATCTGATTAGAGTCACCTTGATGGCATACTGGGCAGACAACATAGTCCAAGTGCTTGAGCACGGACCACCTAACCGACCCATAAAAAAGACTCGACTAAGGTGACTTATTCTCAAAATCCAACCCTATCAATTAATAACAAGCCAACTCTATTAGCTAGGGCAAGACACATTGTGAAGATGCATGTGAGCATGAAATGCATGATATACTAGTTGAGGCACATGGTGGAATTGCAAGAGGACACTCCAATGGAGACATGACAACCCGAAAGGTGCTGCAATCTCAATTGTGGTGGCCCACACTTTTCTGAGATGCAGCACAATTTGTAAAAAATTGTGATGAGTGTCAATAGACTAAGGTTCCAATTTGCAAGGACAAAATGGAGCTAAGTCCCATCGTTGGAAGACAACCATTCGAGAAATGGGGGATTGACTTCATTAGGCCTATCAGTCCCACGGTTCAATATTCGCAAGCCAAGTACATCATTGTTACCACTAATTATCTCACAAAGTGGGCGGAAGCTCAAGCCACCAGGAAGAACAAGGCACAAACCACTACTAAGTTCTTATGGGAGTAGGTAATCTCTCAATTTTGCTACCCCATCAAACTTGTCAATGATCAAGGCATGCACTTCATCAATGAGGTGATTGCTCACCTCCTGTCCACCTTCGTGATCATGCATCAGAAATCCTCACCCTACTACCCTCAGGCAAACAACCAAGCAAAATTAGTAAATAAGATTTTGGTAAACATCCTGACCAATGTAGTCTCTGCTTCATGTAGCGGCTGGGATAACAAGCTAATGGCAGCCTTATGAGCCTATCAGACAACCTATAAAATGGTTGTGGAATAGACTCCCTTCAAGTTGACCTACAGAACTTATGGAATTCTACATGTAGAATTCTTCATTTCTAGCTTGAGAATCACTATTCAAGAGAGATGGGAGGGAAAGGAAGCATGGATAGAACATTTAGTTGAGCTAGAACACTTATCAAAAACTTACTTCTAGCAACATATGTGCTGATTTGCAAAAAGGTACGACGCAAGAGCTGGTTTGAGAAGCACATCAAGCAGCAAGATTTCAAACAGGGTGACTTAGTACTATTGTACTCAATCGAGGGACATAAGTAGAAAATGAAGTTTAGGGGGTTAGGACCTTTCAGAGTTCACACCATAAGCCGAATCAGTAATGTAGAACTCAAAACCTTGGAAGGTAAGGGCATAGGCTTCTTTAATGGCAACCGCATAAAGAAGTACTACCCCCCCACACATCCACTTCACAAATCCCCGATGCCAGAAGCCCCTGTCAATGTACGAGTAGCCACCATTACAGAGATTGAAGATGAGAATGAGGAAGCCGTAGCTCTAGCTTACCTACGCATGACCATTAAAGCCCAGTAGACACATGTCATTGATGCATTGATCAATTAGGGTGTTGACTTTAATATCCTGACTCACAATCATTGGACTCAATTCGGCAAACCGTAGTTCGAAAACTATAGTTGTAACCCACTAATGCCAAACTCGGCCCGGTTTGGGGGCCGATCATATGCACTTCTGGGAAAGTGCAAAGTTGCCGTCTCTATCAAGTCTAAAAGCTTAGCCATAATCTTTTATGTGTTTCCAAACATGAAAGATGCAAGCATGGAATCACTGTTAGGATGAACCTTTAAGAAGCACGCCCACTGTAATGTCGACTACCAGTCACAATGCATTCACCTGGCCATTGGCAATGTATGAATCATCACAGCCTTTAGCAAGGGTTGTGTGACTCCATCACAATCTACAAAGCCACTGATAAAGAAACCCACCATCAAGCCTAAGGAGTGGGGTCATGATTTGTCACCACCTACCAACCTCAACACCAACAATAAGCTAATCACAAATCTAAAACCCTTGAACACCAGTTCAAATGGGTACCCAAACATCAAAGACCTCCGCCTAGGAGCACCCAACCACTAGCTGGCAAGGCTAGGAACATTCCCTTGAAACCCAGGAGCACCCAACCACTAGCTGGCAAGGCTAGGAACATTCCCTTGAAACCTAGGAGGCCTAGAAGAAACTATAGGCATTAACAAATGGTCAGCCGTGATGGGTCCCCACCAAGACCTTATTGCAAGCGCAAGGCTATTACGAGGGTAATGCTTGGATTTGGGTACCTAAAGCCAAGACATCCAAGGACACTACTCAAACATTGCCCTCAAGCTTGACCACATGAAGCATCAAGATGAATCAAGCATCCACATCACAAAAGCCTCTGGCTGCAAGGCCATTGCCCCTCCAAAATATAAACCCATTGAGACTCAACAAGTCTATCAACCCAAACCAAAACCCGCTACTCCTAAACCACCTTAACCTTGCCTTGCTAGTACCCCAACCACTACTCAAGCATCTAGCATGTGCCACCCACCTCACTAGCCATGCCTAGTGCACCAAGGCCACAACCCTAGCCAGAACCGCCAACCAGAGCTGCACCTGTCAGCTATTGAACTATCAAGCCCACCAACCAAAACCTCAACCACTTGTCGGCCTTAGACCCTCTTACTAGTGGAGATCCATTCTAACCTTGGCCGCTGACTTAGCTGAGAATACAGGTGATGACTTGGTTGCTTGCCTCATATGCTTGGATGCCACATTTACCATGCTTGCTAAGAGCTACAATCAGCTAGACTTAGGTCTTTTGGACAAGCCTTTAGCAATGGAAGTGCGGATGCTACCTTGCTCATGGGAGGAATCTAAATTCGTATTTGTCAAAGCTTCCTAGGAATCCGAGGAACTCATTGCCACCAAGCTTTCCATTGAACAAGCACACAAACAATGCCTTATCACATCTTATGACAAGAGCAAAGTCCTTGCCACGAACCAAGAAATTGAGAAGTTGAAGCAACTCATTGACAATGACTCCTCTTTCTTATGCAAATGGTATGCTCTTTTCCTTCAATGGAAACTAGAAGAATGCCAAGTCATGAAAAATGTTGAATAGAGATGTGTGATCAAAACCGCAAAGTATGACCCAACATATGTAGCTCCAACTTCCTATAGGGTGTTGACCACCATTTGTAATTGACCCCTTGAGGACCACATCAAAGGTCATCCCTATCTAGACTGAATCCTCACAAAAGAGGATCTCCATATTGCTAGCAAATTCGACTCCGGGGATTTCCTTCTCAATGTCCTCACTTACATTATACAAGTAGGTATCAGACACCCTGCGACATGGACCACTATGCTCAAATGGAATACAACCCCAATTTTTATCATTGGCTCATGCAAAAGTAAACATAGTAACCATATGCGGAATGCCCTTGACCCCTTAACCCATAATCCTATGAAGGATTCTTCTTATTTCCGCAGGGGAAGAGGGGGTAAGGTGGAAATAAGAATAAAACTCAAAAGCAAAGGAAAACAAATCAAAACCAATTCATGGTTAAGAAAAAGGATCACAAAATTTGGGATGTATGGACTACTTGAGGGAGAAGTTTAATTCTATAATTAAGCATTTCAATTCCGCAAGCATGTGATCTTTTTCCTCTACAAATAATTGTTTTGAAAAGCACTAATGGTGAACATGGCTTCATGACAGGCACCCAACATGGCAAGCCAAGAGAAAGCCAGCAAGTTGCCATTTTCAGAAGAAGAGCAAGAAAAATATGGCCTTTCCGTGGAAACAAGAGCCTTTAACCAGTTCAAGTTGTCTTGAACTTGGAGGATGTTGCCATGAAGACACAAGCAATGAAGCAAATTGTCAAACAATGCTATCTATAAAAGTACATGGAGGCAGTTGGCCAAGCCATTGACTACAAGAAGTGTGTGGTATTCCTCCAAAACTTTGGTATGAACTGTGACACCGTGGCAGTGCGAGAAAGAGAAGAAACCCACCAAGTCCAGATCAACTTAACTCTAGAGTTGGTGGAGAAATCATTGGGCCTAGCCAATAAGGTGGAGAGGCGACCAAAGAGAGATGTGTATGCCATGTTAGGAATGGACAAGGTGATGGTCCACACAAACAATGGCATCAGCTTGGCAGACATCCTCGACTCCAGAATCTAGCTCCATGCCAAAATTATACATGCATTGTTCTCCAGCCATAGGTACAACTCAATAATGAGTCGAATCAACATGCCTATGCTGGAGAGCATTGTAGCAAGATCCCTTGATGAAGTAAACCTAAATGGCTTTGTGCGGAAGACCATTGAGTCTTTTTTCAAAATCACTGGGAACAGGAGAAAGACCTATAGGAGGAGAGTCCCTTTTTATCAAGGCAAAAAGAAAAGCGTCATCCTCAAAGTCCTCTACCATCGGATTCGGTGGGGTTTTGATAGCTATAATAAGGGAAGCATTGAGGGAAGGATAGGGTGAAGAAGAAGAAGAAATTGGAGAAACACCAAAGAGGTCACCTTCTCACCACGAACAATAGCCACACTCCAATGAAAGGACAATGAGTGATGATGAGGGAGGAGAACGAGGAATGCAAAGTAGCCAACTAAAACCCAAAAATCCAAAGAAGAAGTATTCACAAGAGAAGGCTGAGGAGGAAAGCAAGAAAAAATAAAAAACAAACCTACAAAAAGCTAAAAGAGAGCCTAAGAAGGAAGAGGAAGAGAGGAAGAAGAAAGAAAAGGAGTCTGAGAGCTTGAAAGAAGAATCAAGAAAATCTGAGGAGGAAAAAAAAAGGAAGGCAGCTAAAGAGGAGGAAGAGTTGAAAAGGAAGGAAGATGAAGACATAGCTCTAGCAACATGTCTAACTATAGAGTAGCAATGCAGACATGACAAATTGGGTGCCATGAGCTAGTCTAGAGAAGAAGGCCAGGCTCAAGCACACAAGCACCAGAGATCATGCCACTCGCAGTGAAAGAAGGCAAGGGCAAGGCCCCAATCGATCCCATCCCTACTCTCATATAGTGCCCACCACTCCCACAATCATATCCACACCAAGCTCCATGGCCAAAGTGGATGCTAGCAACCTCATGGCTTGGGTACAGTACTTTGTTAATAAGGAAATGGCCTAAGGAACAGGAAAGGATACCCCCATAACAATAACTAAAAGACTGGCAGTAGCGAATGCTGACTCTAGGCAGGATCCCAAGAGGCACAAGGGGGAAACCTCCACAACCTCCATTCCCACGACAAAGCTACCACTTATTACGAAGTATGACGAATACATCAAGGAGCTTCTCTTGCAGCTAGAGAAGGAAAAGGAAGATAAGAGGATAGTAGTGGTTGAACTACAAGCAAAAAAGGAGGCCATGGCTACGTCCCAATTAGAGAAAACTCATCAAGTAGCCATGTGCCAAAGGGAGATAAGTGAGCTGAAGGAGTAGCTACAAGCTAAGGATGAAGAAGAAACCGATCGGCAGGCAAGGCTAGATGAAGAGACTCAACCCCTAATGAGCCTACGATGCCATAATCACAAGCTCGTAGAGCTCTATGAGGACCCACAAGGGGACATGGAAAAGGTCCATAAAGCCATAGAAGAGTTAGAGGTGGCAAGAGAGGAAAGGGCACGTAGGTACTAAGAAGAGATAGAGAATTTGAAAAAAGAGACAACCTCAAAGCAAGAGGAGCAATAGAGGCTGAAATGAGAGGTTGAAGATAAAGAGTAGAGGTTGATGATACTAGCTCAAAGGCAAGGAGAAAGCCTTAAGGAAATGAAGAAGAGAGCAGAGGACTGGTCAAACCATAATGAGAGAAGAGTCAAAGCTTTGGCGCGCTATCTGGCTCAGGTGGAAAAGGATAAAGTGCTAGCTGAGAGCAGGGGCAGAGGCCACCCAAGTGAGTTTCAAAGCCAACAATGTGCCTTCTTGAACACAATAATGGATGTCACTCAAACGGAGGAAGGGGAGGCCATTGACTCCATAAAGAAAAAGCTAGGGATTGCACGCAGGGCCCTGAGAGCAAGTTTGCATATGCCAGCACAACCCGTGGTGGGTGTCAACCTTGGCCTTGAGGAGCAATGAAACTATCTACTCCAAGCAAGCTTGACCCCACAAGAAGTTGATGCACTAGGGTTCACTAAGGGGGCATAACAAGAAGACCAATAATGGCGAAGAGGCTAGCACAAGCTTTAACATGGGACCTCATGAAGTAGAACTTGTCCCATTGATGGGACCTGAAATGGGCTAGCACTGGCTATAGCACTAGCTGGACCTCATGTTCATGACACACAAACACCCTCACAGCCTCGCGGACCAGGAGCGTCAATCTAATGCTAAGGGACAAACTGCCCTAAATCTTAATTCATGCGTTTATAGTTTATAGTCCAACGGTTCCCTTAAGCTCCTCAAAGGGAGAACCCTTACACATTGTCAATGCCACGATCACACACATATGGAGGCAACCTCTCGGTAGAAACACCGTGGCCCCACTGTAGCTCTCCTACATCGCAGGGATTGGCCCTTTGATGCACTGCTAAACATATAACACAAACAAACACAAACTCCTCTCTTTTACATTTCTCGAATCCAGGAGATATACCATGTGTCCTTACTTAGCAGTCCCTTAGGAAACCGACCCTCTACCCCACAGCACGGGATAACCTCACACTCTCAATCGTGGGTCAAAGTCCTAAGAAAACAATTGCTCCAGGAGCTTTTCCATTGATACCATGAACCATACATAGTGCATAATGTGAATGGTTTAGTGCACAAACAAAAGAAAATCAGCATTGTGTATCGTGCGAAACTATTCTTTTCATGATTTCCATACTAACGTTTATGTAATGAAACGAGGAGAGACACCGAGCCTTACGCTCATGCTGCCTTTTCCTTTATTTTAAAACAACGGCCTATAGGCATGATGCAACACATAAATCAGATTTAAGATTATACTTTGACGCTCAACCTCCCCTCTCATCCTACCATTTAATGTTTTGCAATCGTTGATAGGTGAAAGGGTCGTTTTATGTGTATTTCTTTATAGAGAAAGCGATAAACACGGATAAAAACATAGAAACGAGAGTAAAATGAGGCCAACCTCGTGCTCTACCTTCACTATACACTGCACAAACACTTATGTAATTTTTTGGAATTTTCCTTTTATCGTTTCCTAATTTTCTCCCATTTAAAACCCATTTTTCACCATTTTTGGTATTTTTCCTCTATTTTCTTCAATAAAAAATGACTACAAATTAAGATTGATTGTGAGCTGTGGCCCTTAGCTTTCTTGACAGCAAAATTTCAGGTTTTATTGATGTTATGTCTCATATTTCCCCTTTATTTTGCAAAAAATCCCATTTTACCCCTTAAACGTGTGTTTTACGAGTTTTATACCATTAGTTTCAGTCATACCACTTATGATTTTCTGATTTTCAGAGCATAAACTGATCAAACTCATAGCAAACAACATCATGATGCATAATCAGCCCATGGGAACAATATTTCATCAACCAAATAGCATAAAAACTCATTTTTTTTTCATAAAATTTGAATTACCGCTTAGGCTTCATGTCTCGAGATCTCGGTTTTTTTAAGGGACTACATGTCAGCCCTCATTCAATGTCCAGCATCTTCAAAATCAGCAATCTTCATGTTTACATTGATCCGGAAGCAATCCGGTCTCAACCGGACAAGCTTTCCTTCACCATTCTCCATTTTCCTCTTACACACAAGAACAGCCCCTTAAGGGAGAGAGAGGAAGGAGAGAGAAAGACTAGATCTGGTTCTCTTCATTCCCACAGCCATTTCACGGGTGAAGACAGGCGATAAGACCGGCAAAGAGGGAGAAGATCGGGGGTATGATCGATTAGGTGGGTTATTTGCAGGCTGCAATCATGATCTCCATCTCCACATGGCGCATTTTTCGGCATGAAGATGGCGCCTTCTTCCTCCATTCTCTCTCCACGTTTTTTGATGGCCCCTAAACTCAAAAATTGAAGGGGGGTTAAAATTCCCCCAAAGGGCACCCCTTTTGGCCCTCTCAAATGTCCACCTTTTCATATCTTGCCCCTTTTGTGGCCATTTCCCCGTCCTGGCTTCGATTCGAGTGCTGTAAATTTTTGCGCGTTCGGCTTTACATCCCGCATTGACTGGTAATACTTAAAAACCCGCACAGCAGTCTGAAAAATTATCAAAAATCCACAAGTGTCGCTCGGGCGCCTTTTAAAAGTTGTATTTCACTTGGTGCTTAAAATCGTCCTAGCTGGAGCCGCTGCCTTCGATGTTGAATATTTTTCCCCTAAATTCTGGATTTTTTGGCAAATTTTAGGCACATCCCGGGCTCAAAACTCCGCTCTCATTGGCGACCATGGGATAGGGCGACTCAGCCCGTCGAATCCCACAATAGATCTGCACAAAACAACCAAATGAAGCATCAAGCTGATACAAAATAGATACACACTTAAACACAGCACAATGCTCACTCTACCCCCTGAAAAAACCAAGGCATGACGTACACAAGGAGTAGGCCTAGCAGAATCTGATAGAAGATTCGAAGCTAGTCACTAACCAACTGCTCCAACACGGCCAGACTAAAAAGAATTATCAAAGAGGTCGCCCTAAGTGGTAGTCTGAACTACCTACCTAACTAAGGACAACACAACCAGGAGCTCCTACTAGGCGAGGACTCCTATAGCCTAATCAGAAAGTATTTTCTTTTGGTACATTTCTTCTTTTAGGGTTTTTATTCTTCCATACTCGGGCATCTGAAAAGGGGGGAGCTGAGCGTAGTGACCCAAGGAGAACATGGCATCGGCCTCAGGTCCTATCTCGGTACCCAAGAACCTACCAAGCCCTCGCAAGGCAACACTTAATCATTTTCTGATGCTCACTTTTATTTTCACTCCAACCTTCCTCAATTTCTTCTTTTCCAGCAAGACGCCACCCTTAGGAAGACAAGGCATCGGCCCCGGGTCTGACTCATCCCCAGGAACCTACCAGGCCTTCACAAGGCGATGATCAACTACTTAAACATTTTTCTTTCTTTTCTTTTCTACTTTGACAGGGGTTAGAACCCCTTTTTACACACCTTTGTATATATTTATTGCCTTTAAGATATTCAGGGTTTCTCTTCCCTTATCATCATTATTTTTCTTTTGGCAGGCTTCTCTAACTGCCTCACAACTAACAAGAACTCCTAGAACGGCTGCCTAGCAGGCTAGCAGAAACAGGGTCACTAGGACCACCTTCTAAAATAGGTCTTTCAATGCCTGACAATGTCTTTACAGGAGGCAATGACTACTCAGACCTCCCTCAAACATACATAACCTAAACCGGGGACTTCATGCCTTGGACGCCAGTCCCCAACAAGAAAAAGAAAATCCCCTACAAGTACACAGACACAAATAGCATAAAAACACGATACTCGTAAAGGAGAGATATCACCTGGATAGGGCCACGAGAAGCTTCCGCGCAACAAAAGGCTCCTTCCAAGCTCTTCTTCTGAACCTGTCTAATACAAAACTAAAACAAGAAACCATTAACCGCACATGCACTAAACAGACAACTGGCCCTCTTGGCCTAATGAAATCTGGACGTAATATCCAAAGCAGCTAGCCTTCCTAGCTTAAAACTAGATAGGTCATTTTAGTCCACGTAATATTGATGTCCTTGGCATATACATCACACCCTATCAGACTACCCAGGGTGCCAAGGATAGCATATCATAGGTCGACTAGCCCCATGCTACTCATGCAAGTTAGCTAAAAGCTTGATCTTGTATTTTTTTTATCTTAGTTTTTTTGTAGAGCTACAAGTCCAAGCCTTTCCACAAATAACTCATCAATAAGGCCGATCCCTTCTTGGGCACTATGAGCTGAATGAACGGCCTCAGTGGGCTCGCATGTCCTACATTTATTGTAATCCAAATAAACTAATCGTTCAAGTGGCTAAGTGGATCCTTTGGGAGAAAGAATCATAGCTTTGTACTCATTCGAATCTCCCCTATTTGGGTTTTCACATAAATCAGTGATGCGACCCAAACTAGGTAGAGCTTCAAGCCTAGGCACATCACATGGGTGTATCACAAGGCAATGTATATTGTCAGATGTATATCTAGTCTTATCCTCTTGGGGGTTCGACAAAATATATCTGGATGGGATCCTTGGCCTTGTGTCCGACACTCCTGCCACACTTTTGGAGATTTTGGGTCTCCAAACCCATCTCACATTTCCCTTAATATTCTTGCATTCCCTCAAATTGCTGCATTGGTCTAACGAACTCAATGCAGACTTATCCCTATGGCCAAATGGCCTCACATCCTTATGATCTTTGTGAAGCATAGGTGGACTTTTAGCATTTTGCATCCTCTTTATAAAAGATGTCTTTACTTGTTTACGTCCATACTGCAAATTTTTCCCCATAAGAACCATGCTTTCACTGAAGGGAACAACATCCACCCGGAAGTATGATTCCAACACCAAAGGTCTCTCAAGAGCCTTACTAGCAACAAAATTAGAACCACACACAGAATGCTTATCAACACTCATAGGCCCATTGGTTCTATCCATGTTGCCATCACAACTACCTCTCGTGGAAGTGTTGCAAGCCCTAATGGGACTTACATGGCTTGGAACCTTTTCACTGATAGGCATGTCATTACTACTCATAGGATGGCCATTTTCTACTTTGAGATGTTGGCCACCAAGGTTCCCCTCATAGGATGTCTTGGTATCAACAAGTGAGCTGTCTTCTTGCAGAAATGATTGGAAGCTAGGACGCACTTGTACTGAGCGGGGAAAACTTCAAAAGTTTTCCCAACATCTCTGAATATGACCCTCATAATCAATGCATGCATTTTTGCTATAAAGAGGAGGACATTTAGTTCTTCCTTTTGGGATCAACACCGGGTCATTAAAATCTTCATATTCACCATGATCTGGGTCCAGCCTCTTAGGATCTTTAACCTCTTCCATCCCCACCCTTTCCGGTGTAGGGGGGTTAATATCCTCATTGACATCCCTTTTTTCTAACTCACCGAGTGGTCTAGGGAGTCCTATAAGTTTCAACATTTCATTTTGATCCCCTCTTAGAGGGTCTTCCATACCTTTCCCTTTAAAAGGAAAGTCCATAATGGTTTTATATAAGAGCTTTTGGTCCTTATCCAAAGTAGATTTATCATTATCACTTCTTAAAACTTGGAAACCGTGCCTTTTAAGCAACGGTTTCCCCTTGACATCTAGGACTTCTAACATCCTTGTGATGCCTACTATGTCGTCATGGTGGCCCATTACACGGGATGTCTTAACCACAAGCATATTCCATCGTATATCAGCACTTTCCCATGGCATTATGGCTTTAGCATGATGACTTGTTGATGCCATAACTACCTAGTTTCCAACATGCTTATTTTATGCCCTCTAGGTTGATGGATGGTTAAACATGATTTCTCTTAGGTAGAGACCACACCAAGGCGAACCTCGGCCCATGCCATCGTACTAGAGGATGGGGTAACCACTGATTGGCTACTCTTTTCATCACATAAATTACCTTCTGCAGACGACTCATGCTCTACATAACTAACTAAATCCATTAGTAAGTTTTGTATAGGGAAAGCGAAGTTTTTCCATCCTTGAACAAACCCCATTTTATGGATAATTTAGGGTCCCTTGAAACCCTAGATTCAAAAACTGCCACTTATAGGCAGCTCCCAGTAGACGCACCACTGATGGGACCTGAAATGGGCCGGCACTGGCTATAGCACTAGCCGTGGACCTCATGCTCATGATACACAAACACCCTCACGGCCTCGCGGACCAGGAGCGTCAATCTAATTCTAAGGGACAAACTGCCCTTAATCTTAATTCATGCGTTTATAGTTTATAGTCCAACGATTCCCTTAAGCTCCTCAAAGGGAGAACCCTTACACATTGGCAATGCCACGATCACACACATATGGAGGCAACCTCTCGGTAGAAACACCGCGGCCCCACTGCAACTCTCCTACATCGCAGGGATTGGCCCTTTAATGCGCTGCTAAACATATAACACAAATGAACACAAACTCCTCTTTTTTACATTTCTCGAATCTAGGAGATATACCATGTGTCCTTACTTAGCAGTCCCTTAGGAAATCGACCCTCTACCCTACAGCACGGGATAACCTCACACTCTCAATCATGGGTCAAAGTCCTAAGAAAACAATTGCGATGCAGTCTAGGAGCTTTTCCATTAATACCATGAACCATGCATAGTGCATAATGTGAATGGTTTAGTGCACAAACAAAAGAAAATCAGCATTGTTTATCGTGCAAAACCATTCTTTTCATAATTTCCATACTAACGTTTATGTAATGAAACGAGGAGAGACACCGAGGCTTACACTCATGCTATCTTTTCCTTTATTTTAAAACAACGGCCTATAGGCATGATGCAACACATAAATCAGATTTAAGATTATACTTTGACGCTCAACCTCCCCTCTCATGCTACCGTTTAATGTTTTGCAATCGTTGATAGGTGAAAGGGTCGTTTTATGCATATTTCTTTATAGAGAAAGCGATGAACACGGACAAAAACATAGAAACGAGGGTAAAATGAGGCCAACCTCATGCTCTGCCTTCATTATACATTGCACAAACACTTATGTAATTTTTTGGAATTTTTCTTTTATCGTTTCCTAATTTTCTCCCATGTAAAACCCATTTTTCACCTTTTTTGGTATTTTTCCTCTATTTTCTTCAATAAAAAATGACTAAAAATTAAGATTGATTGTGGGCTGTGGCCCTTAGCTTTCTTGACAGTAAAATTTCAGGTTTTATTGATGTTATGTCTCATATTTCCCCTTTATTTTGCAAAAAACCCCCATTTTACCCCTTAAACACGTGTTTTACGAGTTTTATACCATTAGTTTCAGCCATACCACTTATGATTTTCTGATTTTCAGAGCATAAACTGATCAAACTCATAGCAAACAACATCATGATGCATAATCAGCCCATGGGAACAATATTTCATCAACCAAATAGCATAAAAACTCATTTTTTTCTTCATAAAATTTGAATTATCGCTTAGGCTTCATGTCTCGGGATCTCGGTTTTGCTACAGGCTGCGTGTCAGCCCTCATTCAATGTCCAGCATCTTCAAGATCAGCAATCTTCATGTCTACATTGATCCGGAAGCAATCCGGTCTCAACTGGACAAGCTTTCCTTCACCATTCTCCATTTTCCTCTTACACACAAGAACAGCCCCTTAAGGGAGAGAGAGGGAGGAGAGAGAAAGACTAGATCTGGTTCTCTTCATTCCCATAGCCATTTCATGGGCGAAGACAGGCAATAAGACTGGCAAAGAGGGAGAAGATCGAAGGTATGATCGATTAGGTGGGTTATTTGCAGGCTGCAATCATGATCTCCATCTCCACATGGCGCATTTTTCGGCGTGAAGATAGCGCCTTCTTCCTCCATTCTCTCTCCACGTTTTTTGATGGCCCCTAAACTCAAAAGTGAAGGGGGGTTAAAATTCCCCCAAAGGGCACCCCTTTTGGCCCTCTCAAATGTCCACCTTTTCATATCTTGCCCCTTTTGTGGCCATTTCCCCGTCCTGGCTTCGATTCAAGTGCTGTAAATTTCTGCGCGTTCAGCATTACATCTCGCATTGACTGGTAACTCTTGACAACCCACACGATAGTCTAAAAAATTATCAAAAATCCACAAGTGTCGCTCGGGCGCCTTTTAAAAGTCGTATTTCACTTGGTGCTTAAAATCGTCCTAGCTAGAGCCGTCGCCTTCGATGTTGAATATTTTTCCCCTAAATTCCAGATTTTTTGGCAAATTTTAGGCACATCCCGGGCTCAAAACTCCGCTCTCACCCATAGCCTCCTTCCCCATGCCCAAAAGAATAGCAGTAGCAGCAAATATACACCTCTGCAAAGAAAAGTGAAGCTTAAGAGGAAAAGACAATAGATGGTGGAGCAAGCAAAGTGAAGATTGAATGCCAAGCCAACAATGGTACCAACCATGCCTATCCCACCAAGCCGAGATGACTACCCAACAAGATTTAATGCCAAACCTGTGATCTGGGAGCAATCGGAGACCTTTAGGTGGCCCTTTGAATTTAATTTCTGATTCCCCACCAACTTGCGCAGAGTACTACCAGTCAAGGTGGTGGAGGAGTTGATTAATGTTGAAAGCAAGCTAGTAGAAAATGGACCTTGGAGAGAGTAGAATCCCACCCTACGGGGGACCGAGGATGCAGATTTTTGCCACCATGATAAAGTTTTTAAAGTGCCCAGGGGTGTGAAGGGCTATGAGTGCCAACCCACATGGAAGAGGCGCATTTTTTATGTAAACAAGGATGCCTAGATGGCTTTTTGTAACACCCAACCCTTCAAGAGGAATAACCCAACCTTCATACCATACCTGAGAAGGGTAGGAGTGGATTTTAACCCAAGCATCCATGGCCGGTATGACTTTCCATGGATCTACAATGCTAATGCTACTAAATCCAAAGAGGCCCTTGTTTTCATTGATAAATTCTCTTCATGTCTCGATATTCAATAGCCCACTTCATTGACAAATTCTCTTCATGTCTCGATATTGCCTTCATCACGACCTATAATTATCTTAGACTTTCTACTATACTACTTAGATAGGATCTCATGCTACAAGAGCATCGCCTTACATTCCTCTTTTTTGATCCCAATGGAATAGACAATTGCACCATGGCAAGATTGAGGATACGACCTGCTCTACTTCCTTCATTTTGCTTAGCCCTCTTGGAGGAAGATATGAATGATAGCCGCTTCACCCACTGCAATCATCCATTTCTTTCCACCACCACTCTCGAAGTACGTTTAAACCTCAGAGGATACATGCAAAGCTGGCAATTCCTTAGTAAATCTTGTAAGTCCCCCAACTCCATCCTCTCCCGACACAAATGACGAAGATTAGCCCTTGTCATGACTATGTAATTCAAAGAGAAAGAAAAGAGAAGAAAAACAAAGAAAAAAGAAAAGAAAAAGAAAAGGAATAAGAGAATAAAAATGAAAAGAGAAGAAAATCATAAGAAAAAGCAGTTAGCTCCACATTGACCACCACAGTCACTGCACCCAGGGGTTCTAAAGTTAGGCGCATCCAGTGGCATCGATCGGCGGTTGGCTCCGTGTCTAAACCCCCTATCCTCTCTTTTGATTCCCCACATTAGGCTTAGGGCACATCAAGGGCAGGACATACTTAGGGAGATCACACTCAAACATGTCTCCCTAAGCCACACTCACCACACCACCCTTATGGACGAACTGGGTCCTCAAGTGTGGGACAACACCTAGGCTTGCATGTGGTTCGACCCAACTCCTAGTTCCACTAGCAAGAGCACAATGCACCACATGGTAAGGTAGAGGCACCCCCATGTAGTGCACCTTCTTTTCTTTTTCAAGAACCTACACATGCTGCAACCTGCCAACTTTGGAGGCCCCATCATCCACACAATTCACTCTCAACCTCCACCACCTCAACCGGTTGCTCAATTCCTAGGACCAATCCCCGTGAGACCCCATCATAATCACTCACATGGACTCCTTTTAAATCATCGAATCTTCATCAACTCAAAATTGCAAGCGACATAGGACTCGCATTCATCTAGAAGGGGAGTAATGTTATACGACTTGTCACCGGGCAATCAAAACAAAGCAAATGACAACTAAGGAAGCCCAAGTCAAAAAGTGAATGAACAAGTTCATTTTGCCCAGGCAGCAAAAGTGGAGGAGAAAGTAAGGTCCTCTCAAGGATGAAGGAAAGCACCGAAGATTCTAGCAAGGTGCTCAATAAGAATGTGGGGAAGCACCGAATGTTCTAGTAAGACTCTCTCAAGGATGAGGAACAACCTCCAAGGGCTTTTGCAAGGCAAGTGCAAGACACAATGTAATTCATCTTATAAGAGTGTCAGGCTCCATCCTGTGCAAGTTGTACAATCTAAAAAAACGTAGGTCAAGGGATAAGGCAACTTGAAGGGAATAAGGAAAAGCCAGGTTAGGATCACATCATATTGCCCTCGAAGAGTGAGAGAGGGATCCTTTCAACACCATCGTCAATTTCAAGAATAGATCTGCCCACCCACCATTCTCCAAAACGGATCCATCAAACACCATGTGTAATTTCAAAGGACCGATCCACCCATCGATGTGGCAACGTCAGGGAGGGACTCGCCCCAACACCATCTTCAATTTCAAGGGCAGATCCATCAAATACCATCCCTGGCAAGGGCTTGTATACAAACTAGAAAAGCCATCTAATAACACTCATCCTACCTTCCAACCACTACCCATCAATGCCATGGGATTGGCACTCAACTAGGAGGGGGGTAATTGTAACGTGTCCCCTAGTATCATTCCAGGACACGTCTTAGCAGTCCATCGGAAAGGATGTCTAGAAAACTCCGCCCGGCACTCCCATGGAATGTTACGGGTTTTGCGATCTAGGTCTTCCCGCGTCTACCACGTAGCGGAAGTATCCTGGCCGTTCCCCACTTAGGATCGACCGGAATTAGGGTTTTCCTGATTGGTCATTAGCTAACAGCAACTAGCGTCAGACCCGAGCGAACTACTTTACGCAGAAACGCCAAGTCCGAAGCGGATTCACGCTGCACTTGGTTCAAGGAGAATGGGCAACGAGAGGGATGCAAGGCTCAACCTCTCTGCCATAAGGCATAGTCCCATTCCGTTCCCCTAAAATAACGTAAATCGGGTAAGACGTAACTCTAGGTCATCGTTCTCGTTATTCGTTTTGATGATGATGATCATCCCGCTGTTCTTCGAGATTTTTGAGAAAAGTTCCCAGCTAACCGGGACCACCCAACCGTAGGACGGACCCATGGCCCATCCTCCACACTTTCCTCGGTTTGTTTTAGTTATGTAATTATCTAAGACATTAATTTGACATATAACAATCAGCTTCTTTAATTAACCCTGTTAAGCAGCACTGGTTCCTTCACATAATCTTATGACGTGACATAAAAAAACAATATCAAGCAAGTTCTTTTAACATTTCATCATTTTATCTTTGAAATACAGGGAGTTCCGCCCGTAGGCTTGTCCATAATCCGCCCGAAGGCTATCCAGTGATTCCCAGGGATCACTATTCCAAGCTTCCGCCCATAAACTAGTATGCGGGCCTCAAGATCCAATCCCGAGTCACGTTAACCTCTTGTGCAAGACCCGGAAGGCGAGGGATTTACGGCCAGAGCCCCCCCTGGCACCCAAGCGTCCTTCTACTCCAAGTAGAGCTCAACGGAGAGACCTCTCGCGGCGGGTTCGATCCACATTCCCAGCGGGGTCAACAACCCCCTTGGTTAGGGTCAGGCAGGCAGTCGGGGGTAACTGAAGCTGCCTCTCCCTTCAGGCCTTTAACTTGAAGTATAGGTACTCATTTAATTTGTAATTCATAATTCAAACAAAGCCCTAAAATCTCTAGCAAGCACAAACATTTCCATTAATCAACCGAGTTGTGTGGCAAACTGCTAAGGAAGTGTTCTTTCCTTTTGAGTGTATCTGCACTCGTTCCCAAGGTGTCTTGTAAATTGGCAAGATCCTTTACATTCCGGTGTAGGGCGTACCTTATTAACCCAACTTGGTTAACCCTAAAGTTCCTTAGATATGCTAGTTTCCGGTTTACAACTTTCCTTATTTAGAAGGATATCCAAAAATACGTCCTTTTGCAAGATAACTTGCGTAGGGATCTGCCATCCTTGATGAGGGTTTTTACCCTTCCTCCTTGTGAATCAATCACAAGACTAAATGATTTTGTACTTGCTGCGCAAGTCCTGTGATGGAGTAATCCGTTATAGATCCTTTAAGCTGACGTATGTCGGGCCTAGGGTTTCTTTTTAAGGATCTTAGGGACAGCCCTAGTTCCTTATCTTTACGAATTTGTTTGACCCTACAATAAGGAAAATAGTCAAGTGCTTAGGGTATGAATATTTCTATGTCTAGATTGGTTTGGATAATTTTTGGAAGGTAATATTAATCGTCTTGTCATAGTTTTGCTATTCTTGTGACAATTTACTTTTTTAGTCAATACAGTTCAATTTAAACTTCCGTTTCCTTACAGACGAACTCATGCCAAATAACAACATTTGCCTTGCTAAGATGTGCAATTAGCAAAGATAACTTTCTAGTAAATTGGGCAACGAAAGAAACCTTCCATGAATTTAACCATTTACAATGACTCGTTGCGAAAGAAATAAGGCTAATAGTGCAAGATATTATTTCTACACCTTTAGGACTAAAATATACTACTATAGTAAATGGATAATCTTGCTCGTAATTTATAATGCTTGACGCAACTCTAAGGAAACTACGTTCTATTCGTTATCATTCATTCAAATAAGCTAAACTCCTTCATTACAAATAACTCTGACAAATATATCCTATCCCTAACAATTTCTCTTTGCAAGATCAACTTAAAAACCAAATTAAAGACAAGAAGAAAAACCTGGTTTTGGGGTGAGATATCCACATGGATACCGGGGGATGACCCTCCCGCGGCTATGCCTTGGACTTTCTTAGGAGGCATCGCAATTGTAGTCCTTCAGACGTAGAAGAAGCTTTATAACTTCTCCTTAGAATTCCACCGTCGCTCCCTTGCACCGTTCGTCAAAGTAGTTTTTTTGGAAGGCTCCCCCCTTGAATTCGGAAATTCGAAAGGGTGTTTTAGAATCTTTTACAACTAAGACCCATTGAAGCCATGGGGAAGGCTTAATGGCCTTTGTAAGCTCGCACGAACGGGAATAAAAAGGTGTGGAAAAGACACAAGGTGTGGAAGTGAACTCCAAGGAAATATAGTAACCGCAAGGATTATAAGTGAGGTCAAAAGACCTTGGGTTAACTTGGAGGGAAGGGGTTTCAATACGCCATAAGGGAAGGGCTAGGGAAGGATCTAACACGGAGGTGTTGTAGGCTTAAGGGATAAGAGGGGTGATAAGACATGGGGGGGAAAAAGTAATAAGACCCTTAAGGTCTTCGTGCTTTTAGGGGGAGTGACTTCAAAGTGAAGGTAAGGGGTTTTAGCACGAGGGTGAAATGGGGCTTAAAGGTTTTTATAACCCGGGGGGGAAAAAAAAAGGGGCTTAGAGGGATTAAAACCGGGGGGAAAAAGGGTTAAAAGAGTTATAAGGGGGTGAAAAGGGCTTAATGGAATAAAACAGGGAGGGGGAGGGGAAATAGTAGGGAGAATTTGGGGGGAAAAGGGCTTATAGAGCCCTAAGGGGAAAATTTTTTTGGAGGGGGGGAAAACAGGCAAAGGTGTGGAAAAGGGGGCTTAAGAAGGCCCCTTGGAAGCTTCCAAGGGCCTTCTAGAAGCCTTACGAAGGGCACGTGGGGGGTGGAGGGAAGGGGGTTTCAAGGCCGTCTGTCGACGGCGATGTCCAGGTGGCAAGAAATCATGGCGGTTCCTCCCCAGCACGCGCGGCTATGTCCTTCGGCTTCTCCCTCCCTCAGGCCCTCTCTCTCTCTCGCGTTGACAGCACGACGGCTTCTCCCTCCCTCAGGCCCTCTCTCTCTCTCTCACGTTGACAGCACGACGTTATGGCAGCACTCCCTTCTTCACGACCACCCTCACGCATTCACGGCAGCTTCGTTCTCTTCATCATTCGGCGGGCCCCCTTCACCCTGCGGCCCCTCATTTAAATAGTGGAGGGGAGGGGGATCTTCCCTCCCCTGCGTGTCATCATGCATGTTTCCCCCCTCATTCCAAGCTCCACCAAGGAGCTTAATTGCTCCTTCTATTTCCCTCCCCCTCCAGCTCGTCAGTCGGCTGGGGGGATAAGGGGGAATAAAAAAATTTTCATTTATCCAATTTTTCTTTTTCATTTGAGGCAGTTCACACGTGGATTCTTTTAGCAATTCGGAATATTACAGTAATGTTAACCTCAACACAAGAAAAAGTGAAAAATGTGAAAAATCACGTCGCAAGCTAAAAGAGGCGGCCCAAAAGGAAATCAAACACAATGGAAGAAGTAGGATGGAGAACAACCCAAATCACAAGGGTAGCCTCAAAAATCAAGTCAAAGGCAAAGGTGCATTTTTAAATGCAAGTCAGCACCCCTAAAACCTTTGTAAATGAGTGCCAAGCTCCCTTCTATGCAAATTGTAAAAGATAGACAAACATAGGTAAAGAGATAGGGCAAATAGAAGGGAATGGGAAAAGAGGACCTTGCCATAATGGCTGGTCATGTAAAAAAATGGGAAGGGTGCCCAAGGGATTTAGGGCATGTATAAAAGCCAAAAAGTGAATAGAGAAGCTCATTCTTTCATACGTGGCATAGTGGACTCGACTCATCTTCTTCTTTTCTTCCCTTCTCCTTCTCATTTGCTTGTGTGTGCTTGAGAAAGGGAATATGAGAGTGTGAGGAAGTGTGTGTTTCAAGGTGAGGGATCTTAGAGGTGAAGCTCTCCATCATCTCCTCTCTTCTTCTCTTCTCTTGTCTCGCATGCGGCTATGGAGGATGGAGAGCTTGGAGATGGAGGCTTGAGGATACTTGAGCTTGCATCTTGAATCGTGGAGCTATTGAAGTGCTTGAGGGAGGAGGCAACTCATTTTGGCGTCGAGGTAAGCTCACTGCACCCCAATAGGATCGAAGGTGCATCGATTATAAATAGCCATAAATGTTTGCTTGAAATGCTTAAACAATAAGTTGTCCATGGGTCTTGGCAGTTGAGTGTGAGCTTGCTTCTACAAGAAATACATCCTGTATGAAAATGTAATATTTTATACAAAGACAGAGGGGTTGATGCTATTGTTGAATAAGTTGCAGCCATTTGACCACCTCATGAAATGGCTGATCACTTTGCAAGAGTTTAATTATGAAGCTAGGAGTAAAGCTGCCAAAGTTGCAAGGCATCATTGAATGTCTTATGGATTTCAAGGAGCCAAAGGAAGTCTTGGCTGAAAGAAGTGATGTTAAGGGTCTATTCAAAATCGATACTACCTCCATTCCATGCTAGTATGCTACCATAATGCACTATCTATCCACAAGAGAGGCTAGGTCCAATTTGTCGAAGGGTGAAAAGAGGAAAATTAGGCAACAAGCCTTGAAATTTGCCTTTATTATAGGAATACTATATCTACAAGGAGTCGATGATGTTTGTCACCAATGTTTCATGCTTGATGAGATTCCATTTGTCTTGGAAGATTGTCATGACTTTGCTTGTGGAGGGCATTTTGCTAGATAGTTAACTATACAGAAAGTTTTGCGAGCTGGATATTGGTCACCATCCATTTTTCAAGATGCATTGGCACATGTCAAGAGATGTGATACATGTCGTTAGAGACATGATAATAGGAAGAATAAGAAGCGCCCATTGACTCTTATCATTGTTATACATTATTTCACAAAGTGGCCTGAAGCCCATGCTACGATGTGACACTGGATGGTACTTGCCAAGGTTGAGTTTGGGATATTAGTTAGGGTAGTCATAAGGGTTGGAAAAACCTTCTTCACAGACTTTACCAGGATGGCAATGGCATCTTCATCATGGATGGATGCTTGAACGGAGGCAAGATGTGCCATAAGCCCCTTTATATGTGAAATAAACTTGCTTGGATCTTCTCCCTGTTTGTATTCCAAGATGAAAAACTCAATCTTGAGAAATATCCTGGAATTATTCCCTGTAGCACCGTAGAGCCTTTCAAGCTCATCCCACTTTTCCTTGGTAGTGGAGAGTTGGTCAACATGATGAATTAAATATTCATATAAATGAAGCATGATGATGGCCTGAGCCCGTTCATCATCTTCTACATCAAGGGGATTGGATGGGTCAATTTCTTTGGTCCCTTTTATGAAAGGCCAATAGCCTCGTTCCATCATTTTGTATTTTACCAAGACTTGCCAAGGATGGAAATCTTTTCCATTGAACTTGCGAATTTGAGGCCTTACATCTACATAGGCCATGGCCATTATAGGAAGGTCTTACCAATTTCCTTAAGCAATGGCAATGTCTAGTTCTTTACATTTGGCCAAGTACAACCAAATAGCAGAACTAATAGCCAAGTTTTAAAGTTATAGAGTTGAAACTGGTTGGAAATCATACATATGCAATATCTCAAGATAGGATTTAGGAGGTCCTGTTCTTCGAACAACCCTTGATTTAGGCTTTACTATTTTCCTAGGTCTCAACGAGGTGAGCTTTGACTAGACTTCAGGCTCTTTCAGATAATGTGGCCTATTTGAGGAGTTCTTGGTGGAGCACAACTTATTGATCCACTCTATGCTCTTGGATGAATCAGAGGAGAGTGCAATAACACTCATCTGGGATATGGTCTATGTGTTTATAGTTGTACACATAGCCTTACAACCAAGCAAGAAGAGGTTAATGACATAAAGCACTTGATGGATTTAATTTTCTGCTAAAAAACACCAGATTGAGTCAACATCCAGCTAGCAACATGATTGTAAAATGCCACATTAGTGCTTACAAGCACTCATCTCAAAGTTTTATGCCACTTGAGATGTGACATGTAGATTGTTTGATGAACTAAAGAGGTCCACCAAGGGTAAGAAACTTTGAAATAGAGCTTTCAAATCTTTAACTAACTTTGAAGAAGATCAATCAGTAATTAGAATCACTATTAGTGCTCAGAAATTGAAAATTTTGAAGAATGGAAAAGCTTGAAGCTTTTTGGCTATGGCTGCCATGAAACAACCAATTAGGGTTTGACTAATTGCAACCACCATAGGAGTAATTTCTCCAAACCCTCTTAGAGGGAGATAGCCCACTGGGGGGGCTTTGAAAGCCCTATGATGGCTCGAAGGATTGCTCCGTCTACAGGCCGCGCTGAGCTCTAGGAGATGAGACTTGTAGATTTGCGTTGTTTTCACGATTTGCACAATGCTGCCTTCCACGACGCCCAATGTTGCCCTCTGATGTGTCACACCAAGTTGCCTTATGTTGGGAAAGAAGTCCTCAGTTGAATTCAAGAGCTGAAATGCTCTCCTTTGGCTTCCCCAGGTCCTCCAAGGTCGGGGGTCAAGGTTTGGCTATGGAGGTAAGAGGGAAAAGATGAAGATGATGGAAAATCATGTGCACTTAGTGAAGCTAAGGATAGAGGAAGCTAAAAGGATCAGAGGAGGCTCTGATACCATGTGGAAAATCAAAGTTTGCAACAAGAAAAATGTGCACAAGAGGGAGGTGAGACCTCAAAGTATAAGAACAAAATCTTGCTTACTAAGTTGCTTAGAGTACAACTTAGGTACACTCTATCTCACACTTGATAGTGACCGTAGGCTATTTATATAGCCTCTACCAAGCTAGGGTTAGGGTTTTACCTACCCCTTAAGGCTATTCACATCCATCTGCCCTCATAGACCCTTTCTTAGGGTGAATTTCCATGCCTATATTGTAACACATGTGATGGGTCTCGAAGGCCTTGTTGTGATCCCAAGGATACTATGAGGGTAACACCTCACTGTGGTTGCCCAAACTGGCAAATTCACAAGAGAAGGTTGAAAGCCAACGTCTAATCACATCTTATCAAAAAAAAAATCCCATGCCACTCCATGGGCCCAAGAGGGACATCAAATCATGACCAACGTGGAGCAAAGGCGTGCCATCAAGACCTCAAAGTACAACCTATGTGGCCCCCACTTCCTTTAGGGTGTTGGCCATAACCAAGAATCAGCCCTTAGAAGACAATGCCATGCTTCACCCATTCTTGGATAAGATTCTAAGAGAGAACTCCACCTTCCAAGTCGACTTGACTCAAGTGACCTCTTGATTGACGTATTGATGTACATCACACAAGTAGGGATTCATCCACATGATTTGGACCATTATGTAACCCTTGAATATAATGCAAGTTTTACAACAGGTTCATGAGATAGTAAGACACATCACGCATACGTTGAAGTCACATACACATTCATTCCCACAATCCAAGGAAGGATTTTCGAAGGGGGGTAGTGGATGAAAATTCAAATGAGAATTGAATTTTAAAGGAAAAGAATGAAGGTATGGATTGATTGGCATGTGAATTCTTAACTTGCGGGTTTTTCTGGGGTATTATTCCTCATTGTATGAGAATTTTTACTTTCAAACACTGATCTTTCTAGTCAACTTACTTTTTGTGCAAGAGACATCCTTTAAAGAGAACTAATGGTGGATGGTGTTTGGCAACACGAACCTAAATGGCAAGACAACAGGATAAAGACAACATGCTTCCCTTTTTGGAGGAGGAGCATAGAATATATGGGTTGGCCATGGAAATTAGGGCATTCAACCAATTAAAGTATCATAGCATCCACAACCTCAAAGGAGTGGTGACAGCTAAAGAGGCAGTGACCTAGATGGTGAAACAATGCAACTTTACCAAGTACCTGGAGAAGGTAGGACAAGAAATGGACCACAGCAAAAAACTGCATTGAATTCCTAACAACCTTTGATGTCAAAAGGAACATTGGCAGAGTGACCATGAGGCAGGGCGAGACTTCTAGAAGTGTGGTAATCCCCCTTAGCCCAGAGATTGTAGAAAAGGCACTAGGGCTAGTAGAGAAGCCAGAAAGAAGACCCAAGAGAGATGTGTATGGAATGCTAGGGATGGACAAGAGAAGGGTCTACACCAATGATGGCATCAAATTAGTAGATATCCTAGATCCCACCATTCGCTTGAAGGCCAAGATGATCCATACACTCTTTTCCAGCCAAAGATACAATGCTCTAATGAGAAGAATTGGGTTGCCCTTACTCGAAATCCTCACAACCAATGCCCTGGATGAAGTAAACTGGAATGCCTATGTCCAAAAAATGATATAGGCCTCGGCAAGGGTGCTAGCTGCAGCACCAAGGATGGCAAGAGGAGAGTCCCCAGTGACCATTGCAGAATTCAAAAGGAAGAAACCTGCCTCCAAGGCCTCAACCATAGGCTTCGGAGGAGTACTAACAACCATCATCCAAGAAGCATATAGGAGGCAGAGAGAGAGATGGTGGAGGAAACCTTGGAGCCATTACCAGCTCACCAACATCCATCACCAATCCGTGAGGAGCACCACTCCCCCACCCCAGCAAGCCCGACCATCTCAATCTCAGGAGGAGAACACGAGAGAGAAGAAACCTGTGAAGAGAAACATGAAAATTTTGCAAGAGTCATTAATGAGGAGAGGCAAGACCAACCATGTCAACACCAAGACGCCTCGAGTGAAAGAACAGTTAGTGAGTAGCAAGGCTCAGAGCACTCAAGCAAGGGGGAAGAAGGAACATTACCCTCAAGATCCCCAGAAGTCCCACTCCACCATTGAGGAGAACACATAGCTACAAAAGGTAAAAGAGCAGTCAAAGAGACTAGAAGAAGAGCATGCAAAGGAGGCAAGAGGAGGAGGAAAGGCTGAGGAAACAAGAAGAAGAGGAGATTGTTCTTGCTTTTCAGAGATCCGTGGAGAAACCCTCTCTTGATCTCAAGATTTGGCGATGATAAGCCTAGTGGGGGAGAAAGTGCCGAGTACAAGCGCAGTAGCAAAAGAACTTGGACCAAGATCAGTGATGGTGGAAGGCAAGGGCGAAACCCCAATGCACCCCATCCCACTAGTCTTGGCCACACTAACAATCACCCAAACACAGGGTGATGCAGAGGGAATGGTCAATGAAAGCAACATCATGGCATGGGTGCAGTACCTAGTCAATAAGGTGCAAGAGATTGCACATGTACCCACAACAAAGGAGCCCCTCTTACAAAAACCAAGAGACCAGCTGCATGTCGAATGTCATGCCAAGGGCCAAAGGTACCCTACTTGTTGGAAGTCTCAACCACTTCAGTACCTTTGGCCATGCTCCATAACAAAGATCAAGATGAATTGGTGAAAGAATTTTAGAACCAACTCCACAAGGCAATTGAGGACAAAAAGGCCACAAATAATAATTATTTATAACTCCATCTAATAATCTACTCAATACAATGCAAAACGTATTATTATCTTTTCATTTGTCTCCCATGCATCTTGTGACCAGTATCACATGCACGTGTTTGCACAATAAGTCACTAATCATGCGACAAATAGACAAAATTCCACAATAATCAAAATCATTTAATTTTTATAAATTACCATAATAAATAAAATTTTATGATATTTTTTGGGGGTTACAAAGCAACCATCCCATTGACAACTCAATGAAAAATGCAAGGGTGGCCAACCACATGTAGGTGCTACCTCTTGTGGCGAATCTACACCTTATACTATTGCTATCTTCTATGCATTATAAAGTCTCTACTAGTGCTACCTCCTATAACTTTATTTGCATTATAAAGTTCCATGGATTTTACATAAAACACTGCTCCCTGTGGCACCTTTTCTAGCGCTACTGCCCTCTTGACTACATGTTGCCGGCCACCTTTTGTGTGGTGCCTCTTCCATGGCGACTACCATCGTGGAGCTTGCTCACTGGCATGCATCATCACTCACCATGGCACGACTCCCCGCTATACCCCCACCACCATGGCTACTGCCCATACTGACACTTCTTGCCCACCTCCATAGTACTACCGTTGTGTCGCTACGCGGACACAATGTGAAAAACCTTCGAGTGCATCATCATCCGGCTTTCTTATTGATCTAGAGAGTCAATGTCATCTTAGTCATTAGTACTAGTGTCTACATGCAAAAAGCAAGTTGCTTTTTCAACCAATTTTGGAGATCTCATATAAGAAGAAGGGCTTTTGAAATCGCGC
This sequence comes from Lygodium microphyllum, assembly GCF_053477565.2. Classification (NCBI taxonomy): domain Eukaryota; kingdom Viridiplantae; phylum Streptophyta; class Polypodiopsida; order Schizaeales; family Lygodiaceae; genus Lygodium; species Lygodium microphyllum. The sequence goes on along the minus strand of NC_141144.1, from coordinate 122,473,851 downwards.
GGCGCGCGATCATAGTTTACAGGCAGCAAACAACACTCTAAACTAGGAGAAAAAGAATGAACAATCTGGGAGAATTTTGATCAAGTGTCATGGGGTTTTACCTCCCTTTCGGAACCAACAAAGCCATCAAATTTGCAATCTGAGCAGTAGAGAAGAAGTTGACGTTTGGTGCATGTTTTTGGTCTACCAGGGAGCTCTAGGAGATCTAATGCTTAGAGATTGCTTCCGAGTAGTCTCAGACAAGGATGTTATTTATATTCTCAAATTTTATCAATACATAGTGCTTTCATTCATTGAACTTTGTCTTTATCTTGTGTACCTCTTGTCTATTCTTTTTCTTCTCTTCTATCTCCTATTCTCTACTTTCTTGTCTCTCTAATCCTTGGTGGATATGACCTTTTGACTAAAAGCCCTCTAACATTGGTGAACCTGATGTGAAAGGTCATTAGAAGGAAATACATGATGGGAGAACCTTCAACCACAATTTCTAGTGATGTTTTTGTAACAGTTAGTGTAGAATATGAATATGCTTATGTAGATACAATAATAACAATAGGTGATGTATGCTTTTGCTCAAACAAAAATAGTTATGATAAATGCTCTACTCGCAATAAAGCGTGAGATGAAGTTGTTTAATGGTAGGAAAATATCTACATATTTGTATACCTATGCTCAAAAGATGAAATTCTTTGGGGTGGCTCAACTTGCATGGAGCCAGTATCTTGTACGGGTCACTATACATGAATTGGAAGCCCGAGTTACTGAATTGTATATGCAGGATACTGATTGGGTAGCTTTCAAGAAGACACTTAGGGAAGAATTTTACATTGAAGATACCAGTTTGATTACTTGCAAGACTTTCCAGGAGTGGGTTCTACAACCCAATAATGGTGTTGTGGCTACAGAGTTATTAAGAGAATTTGAAAGTCGTTTGAGCAGCTAGATCTTGCAGAACAACAAGCTCTTACAAGTCAGAAAATTGAATTGTCTCTACAAGCAACATATCCTGAGCTTTAAGAGAAGCTTGATGATTTGTTAGAGAATCAGACTACATAGATAGGGCTTAAAACAAAATGGAGGCATGTTAAGGAAGCTGTTACTGCATTGGTGAAAAAGCATAGAAGGAGAGAAAGATTGCATGTATCTAGCTTGCCCACTATTATGGGCAAAACACTTGATGTATCCAGTAAGCCACCCACTTCTTTGGCTAACCCAGTGGTTGTACCTGTTGTTTCGACTGTTAAGAAAGATATATTAGATGAATTGGTTAAAGGCATGTGAGATCTTTGATTAAAGGTTGCAAAATTGGATGAGAAAGGATAAGAGGAAAGGGGATGGGCAACAGTCTCTAAACTAGGAAAAAGGTGTATGTGGCGTGATAATTTACACCATGAAAGAAAGAATTGTGCTACTTATTACGAGGTATTGGCATGACAGCTCATCTTTTGGAAAGATGGCAAGATCCATGCACAAGAAAGGGGCTGTTCGAAATGCTTATGCAAATGTACATGCTACTACTTTTGGTCTGCAGTTGGATATAATGCCTGGCCAAGTGACGATTGGTCCAAAGGCTACAACATGGACATATGCTTTGCATGCAGCTGAAAAGAGGAAAGTTACTGGTAGTGAAATGTCCCATGTAGGGCAAAACATTTGTGATATAACTAGCTAGGATCACCGGTAGATGTATATTCAGTGGATGTATTTTTAGCAAAAGGGCAAAATACGGATATACTTGTGGAAGAGAAACAGAAGAGAGATGAAGATAATGCAAGGATATTTAATAGAGTGATAAGAAGAAGTGTGGATCCACCTAAAGCTACAAATCAGTCACCTCCCGAGCATATTATGAAAGAGGTTGGACAGGAGAACAAACATAATACCAAGCAAGATGGCAAGAAGTTCGGATATAAGCTATAATTTGATATTGAGACAACCATGGATGCCTTGAAAGATCATATAATAGAAGAGTTAGCCATTGCATCTATAGATTTTCTTAATGCATCTGAAGAGGTTTACAAAGCTCATGTTTTACTTAATGCAGGGACTTAGAGGGAGATTGGTGAAGTGTTGGATGTACATGATTTGTAGGATACAATTATAATTTTGAGACAGTTTATGAGCTTGAGGATATGCCTTTAGAGGATGTTAGATGTAATGCTCCACAGCTGGAAATAGTTTCAGATACTTTATTAGAGACCTTGATAGGGAATTCAAAGATGCTTCAAGCTATGGACTTCTTTACTATTTTTGGCGATAGTCAACATGTGTTGAATGTAAGTGAGGCTTAGTTTATGTTTGATGTGGTACACAATTGTCAATATAAGTAGATTTCCATGCGTTGGACTTTGAAAGAGCAAGCATGTTGCTATGTATTTGTTGATAGGTGTATTTTGAGTATATATATGGAGGTTTCACATCCTCTAGTGTATGATACACACCTAAGGCCTTATGACCCTAGAGGGGGTGCAGGCGTGGCTCAAGAGTTGCACCAATGCTAGTTGTTTTGATCTATGATCTAGGGGGATACCTTCTTATGTGCATGATGAGCAACAAGTTGATGCTATGGGTGTTTGATCCTAGTGGTATATCATTGGCAAATATCAGAGGATGTGTAGATTCAGAGGGGTTGGATTTCATGCTATTATGCAGACACAGTGTGAAAAACCTTCGAGTGCATTATCATCTGGCTTTCTTATTGATCTAGAGAGTCAATGTCATCTTAGTCATTAGTGCTAGTGTCCATAGTATGTTTAGTCCCAAAATACAGGATTTTTAGACAATTTTAGCATATTTTTGATATTTTGGATATTATTTCTTCTAAATATCCGAAAAAGCTAAAGAAAACTTCTAGAATAGAGTGATATACAAAAAGCAAGCTATTTTTTCAACTAGTTTTGGAGATGTCATGTAAAAAGAAGGGTTTTTGAAATTGCGTGATGCGCGATCACAGTTTACAAGCAACAAACAACACTCTGAACTAGGAGAATTTTGATCAAGAGTCTTCGGGTTTTACCTCCCTTTCAAAGCCAACGGAACTATCAGATTTGTAGTCTGAGCAGCATGGAAGAAGTTAATGTTTGGTGCACATTTTTGGTCTACCAAGGAGCTCTAGGAGATCTAATGCTTGGAGATTGCTTCCGAGTAGTCCCAAACAAGGATTTTGTTTACCTTCTCAGGTTCTATCAATACATAGTGCTTTGATTCATTGAGCTTTGTTTTTACCCTGTGTACCTCTTGTCTATTCTTTTTCTTCTCTTATATCTTCGATTCCTACTTTCTTTTCTCTTTGATCCTCAATGGATATGACCTTTTGACTCTAAAACCCCTCCAACACCGTCTTGTTGCTATTGCGGGGGCCCACCACAACCGATGCCTCTGCCCGCTACCACCATCGAATATTGACGCTCGCTTGCATCATGCTCCTTGCCGGCCAATGTCCTATTGGCGCTTGCCCAGAGAGAGAGAGAGAGAGAGAGAGAGAGAGAGAGAGAGAGAGAGAGAGAGAGAGAGAGAGAGAGAGAGAGAGAGAGAGAGAGAGAGAGAGAGAGAGAGAGAGAGAGAGAGAGAGAGAGAGAGAGAGAGAGAGAGAGAGAGAGATTTTGGTAGGCGTCATTTAAGAGAGATATATAAGATTTTCAAAATTTAGGTTTGGTAGGAGTGTAGGCTTGGGAGGCCCTGCTCTCTGGAGGTTTGAGGCCTCCCAAAGCCACAAGGAAAATAATAGTATGGTATAGATATTGATATTGATATATTTAAGATACACATGTGTCATGTGTTACTAACATACCTAACATTGACAACATTAATTGATAATATATTTATGTTATTATTATACTATATTAGGTATATCATGTTATATTATAATAATTATTATTATGTCAAGTTATTATTGTAATATATAATAACATATATCATACACAAATATGTTGCTATAAGTTATTAATAGTATTATTGTTATATTCTACATTTTTAATGTTGTTATTAGACATATCAATTAACATTCTCTTTCTCTCTCATACATTAAATTATTGATATATAATTATCAACATATACACGATCAAGGTTATTACTGTACCCATACATACATAAGTACATATATATACAATATAAGCATTAGCACACCTAATGCCAACAATGTTAATTACCAATATATTTATGTTATATATTATATTAATTACTACATTAATTAGCATATAAACAATACCACAATATATCTTATATCAATGTGTTATTAGATCATATCGATAACCTCATTATATTACATACCATATTCATGATATTGTCATCAAACATAATAAAATTACCCTTCCCTCCCTCCCTCGCTTCCCTCTCTCTCTACCTTCTTGCTTATGTATTCATTAACTATTAATATATGTTAGTATATTTATTAACATTTGTAATATAAACATAATATGGGCATATCAATTAATGCATACACATATACATATTCATAAAACAATATACATGCATACATATATTGAGTTTGTAATATTAAATTCTTGATAGCTGTATTGATATTAATAAAGTTATCAATGTTAATAACTTATAGTATTGGTAATACTTATTCTTAATATTAATATATGTAATAACAATAATGCATTATTATGTATGTAATTTACATTATATTAACATTAATACAATACTCAATAAGATGAACATGTTAGTATAATATAGTAATAGTTGAACTTATAATGATATAATTAATACAATTACAAATTATATTGGTAACTATATATAATACAATACTCAATAAGATGAACGAATTCATATAATATATTCATCATTGAATGTATAATGATATAATTAATACAATTACAAATATTGGTAACTATATGTAATACTAATATTAATATCAATAAATATTTAAAATGTTAATGACATAATAAGCATATCTTTTTGTGATCTATTTTTTATTATTTTATTCTTTTATATATCTTTACTATTAGTTAAGGGGAGGTTGGGGGCGGGTGCCACGTGGCAACCCCCAACCTCCCCACAAAGAAATGCGGGGACGGCTGCCACGCGTCCAGCACCCACCCTCGCCGCGAAAATCGCGCCTGCCACGCCGGGGCGAGTCTAGGCGCAGAGCGCCTAGTACTAACTATGTAGAGCTTTTGGCGGGTGCGATGCGGCGGGCGTTTAGGGCTCTGTTTATTGTGAAGCTGTTGGGATGGGCTAGAGCTATGCGTGGAGGTTTTATGGGCGACGACGCTATTGCCATACAAAACACACTCCGTTTCTGGAGAACTGTGCTCTGTGCTGTGTAGGCGCAGAATGCCTACCTGTACATTCGACGTCGGTTGCTGATGAGCTCACCGGTGGGAACTCGTTCTTATTATTCACATATCACATGTCATATGGATCTAAAATTACAACTTACGTATTAAGAACTTAGAAGAGGCAAGATGGACACGTTGTACGGTTGTGGTGAATTTGTGCGTGAGGAGGTGACAAGTGGGACTTGACACGGGACGCCATCATAGCGGGCCTGCAGATAACGAAAGGGACTCTGAAATCTCGACCAGGCTGTCTGATACGAGACACGCAGACCGGGAAGGGGGTCGGGACTCGGGACTCGGGAGCGAGGGAGGGAGGAAAGAGGAGAGAGAGAGAGAGACAGCCAGCAGAAGAAGACGAAGCAGAAAAGAAGAAGAAGGAGAGGAGGAGGAGGAGGAGGAGGAGGAGGAAGAAGAAGAAGAAGAAGAAGAAGAAGAAGAAAAAAAAAAGACAAGAAGACGAACGAAGGCTGTCTCCGGAGTCCGAGCGAACAAAAAGTTCGGTCGGTCAGTCTGATTTCTGAGGCCGAGGAAGAAGAAGAAGAAGAGAAGAAGAAGAAGACCGAAGCTCCGGATATGGCACTTCCGCAGTCGTCGTTGCACGAGGACAAGACAGATCGCCCGATGCGCGTGCTCATTTCAGTTAGCCAGTCCTCCATAACTGGATACCCCCACCCGTCCATCAGTAGCTCCACGGCCTTTAACTGGACACTTACCAAACTTATCCCCCCTGCCTGCAGAAAAGACTATGAGCTCCTCATCTTGCACGTCCAGGTGCCTGACGAAGACGGTAACTATTCTCTTTTTCTAATGATAGGATCTCTGAACTGCTGCATGGTGAATGTTTCTCCTTGAAATCGCAACGTAAATTGTGACTCGCAGCCGTCCTGATAGCCTCATAATGTTACATTGTTGTACCTGATTTGCTTAAAAAGTTCTCGAACAAGGGCTCCGAGTACGCATAGTGAATGATTTTCATATGATGACATCTGACCTGAATGTGTTGTAAGATCGTTTGTTTGACCATTCGTAATGTAGCTATGTAGAGACTTAGTTCTTCTCATTTGTTACTACATACTGACACTGAAAATTTTCCCATTCTTTGAACTGGCTGTTTTCTGTTTTGAGTCACGGAGCATCTGATTGCTACCCTTGCTTGCTTATAATGCAGGTTTTGATGATTTGGATAGCCTTTATGCTACCAATGAGGACTTCAAGGATATGGAACTCAAAGATCGGATGAGGGGCATTCACTTACTGCAGCATTTTGTAAAGCGCTGCAATGAGTCAAAGGTATTTTGACCAATTCTATGTGTATAGTTATTCTAAATGAGAATAACACAAAGTTTGTGCATTTAAAATAATTGAATCCAAGAATGTGTTTTTTTCTTCACGTGCATCTTGAGCCTTTTGGACAATGAATGTCAGATCTCTTAATTTACAATATTCTTGAAACTAGAAATGGTCTTTCAAACCCTTCCTTAGGACCGGTTTGTAGCTGATTAAATGGGAGTGAAGAGTTAAGTAATGCCAATCCTCAAGTGAGGAGTGGCTAGATGTCTTAGAGTCTCATTGTGGTGCCAAGATAAAATTATTTTTAATAGTTAAAATGGTGCCATCAGGTTTCAAAAGACAAGGCCTAGAGGACACAATTTGAACTCCCTAACTCACTAGCAAAAAACAGGGATTGATTGCTCTGAATGATAGCATTTTTAAAAAAAGATTTTGGGGGTTGAGGTTTGAGAATACACTAGGGTTTGCAGAGAAAATACCTAGTGAATGAATAACCACATGACAAACATAAGAACTAAAAAATTTAAAGAGAACATATGGAATGAATTATGAGATTTGATGAATAAATTGAGTTGGCTAGAAGGGCCAGTAGTATGGTAGCAACTGACAAAGCATTGATTCATGAAATAGGAGGAAGATTTGGAGAAAATCCCATGAGCTCTCTTGTCATCCTAGCATAGGTATTGTGCAAGATAATTTTTAAAGATTTTTGGGTTTCAAGGGCAGCGATTGAAGCCTCGTGATGGATTTTTATGACTATAAAAAAGTACATGTTGAAGAAAAACATGTGAGGACATAAGGAAAAAAAAATCATATGGAAGCCAAAAGCAGGTATGATTCAATCGTCTACCATTCGTGTTGAGATGGCGAGCTTAATATGTGCGGACATAGATGATATATTACATGGTTAGATAGAATTGTAGGTCTACACTTACCATGGCAATGGTCATTATGATTCTCACATGGCCATTGACTTATTACTTATCATATTTGGTTAGTTACACCTATCTACAACTAGTATATTTATAGCTTTAGTCGATTAATATAGTTTGTTATGCAGTATTTGACTTAGTAGGCTACTTTTCTTTATGCTATATCTTATTTATACTTTGTGTAAGGAAGAAAAAAGAAAAACCAGCAAGAAAACGTTTTGGTCTCCATATCTCTTTTTGTGTTCTTGAATGAGCCTACTTTTGTATATATTGTGTGTTTGACGCAATAGTTCAAGCGAGTTCCCCCTATTACGCGATTTTTAACATGGTATTAAAGTAGCACCACTAAGAGAGATGGATTCTAGAGGTTGAAGTGAAGGAGAAGCAAGAATTCAAGCAAGCAAGCAATCAGTAAAAGGCTCTTCCACTTTTTGTCTCTTTTCCTTTGAGAGTGTGTGTGGAGGTATTAGAAGTAGGGTAGAGCAAAAAGTTTAGATTGCTCTTAGATTTGGTGTGCAAGAAGAATGGTATATATTCTGCAAATAGTTCTTTCGAGGTTTTCCAATACGTTTTTGGTCATTTGAGGTTGTTTCGGGTCTTGTTTTATCTCTACAAGGTTGCAGACAATAGTTTTAGAGTATATTATAATTTTGGTTGTGTCGGCCATTCTTAGGTGCACAGGTTATAGACTATAGATTTCAAATTTGTAAGTTTTTGAGGTGTTTATTAGGAAGCAAACACAAGATTTATCAGTAAACATAATATACATTGCATGTATTATTGAGCATTCAGTGAAAAAGACTACTTGGTCTAATCCTATGTATATATTGTGAAAGGTTGCGGAAGACTTGCTTGTTGTTGTTTGATACTCAGTTTTGTCATGATGGTTAAGAACAATAAAAATCCTATTATTGAGAAGTCAAACATGAATAACTATATATCATGAAAGTTTCATGTGACACTTTCTTATTGGAAAAGGTCTTTACAAGTTTGTTTCAGATAAAAAAGGAAAGTGGAGCTAAGTGATTTTGTGACGATTGGACAAGAATTAAAGAAATGGAATACAAAAGAATGTTGTCTGTAGTCACTGATAACAGTATGTTGGGATATATAAAAAATGTAGAGAATTTACATGTAACTTGGATAACCTTTGAAAATATGTTTTAAAAAAATACAAAAATACGAAAGATGGATCTCAAGTAAGAGTTGAATACCTTAAAGAAAGCAAAGATGTTTATAAATGAGCATGTTTTGAAGGTGAGAAGCATTGCAAATGCCTTAGTAGCTATTGATGCAATGCTTGATGATGATTTGGTTTTTTACTTTGGGTGGCTTTAATAATGAGAAGGCTTGAAAATCCTTTGTTACTTTAGTATATGTAAGAAAGCTGTTTTTGGATGTTTATGAGATGGTCTCTCTCATGATTATTGAAAAGATCAACATATAGGGTGAATTGTTAGAAAGAAGCGGTGAATGGGTCTAAGCATTTTACTTAAGTTCAGGAAAGAGACATGATATATTTTCTTTAAGAGGCCATGGTATGGGTCGTGCGGGTGGTAACCGGTAAAACATGTTAAATCAATGGTTCGATAACATGCAGATTTCAGGAGACCATGGTAATTCTAGAGGTAGAGAGGAAGAGGTGGATGGTAGAATAAAGGTTCTAGCAATTTTGGTATTGTTTGTCATTATTATAAAATAATTGGACATCCTATTCATAGTAGTAAATTACAACAAGGAAATTGTGTATTATCTTTAAGATAGAATGATGATAAAAATGATTGTTTGTTTGTCATATAGCATATGATGAATGCTACAATAAGAAAGGGGACATGTGATGATGCATGATTATTGATTTGGATGCATCTAATCATACAATCAGCCACGTTGAATGATCTGGAGAGATGTAAGATTTACAAAGTTCCAGTTATGTAGAGATGAATAATGATTCGCACCATTCAATCACACATTGGAAAAGTTTCTTTTTGTTGTATAGGCAATGTGATTATTAGATATATTACATGTGTTTACACATTGGAAAAGTTTCCTTGTTCTTGTATGATGATCAGACAAAGTGATTATCGGATGTATTACAGATGTTGTCAATCACATACAATTTAGTATTAGTTGGTTAGATGGTAAAGTAAGGGCTACATTTTTTAGATTTATTGCGAAGGGATAGGTGCGTGATGTGCATGTGAAAAGGTTGCAAGCCATTGTTACCTTGATGTAAGTTTTTTACTCGATTGCATACTCAAGTTGTAAATTTAAATTTAAGCATTTTGATCCAAATTATAGCACATATGATAAATACTTGTTAGTTGCTGTTCATGCTTTGTGTACAGTGGAATTGCAATTTAATGGGTTCCAAATTTATGGTGAAAATTGATCAACAATGAGTATCTTTAGTTTCAATCAAAATGTTCTAATCATCCTATTTAATGGGATACCTTTATTCAACCCTTTTGTTTACTTATTCAATCTCATCCTGGTCATGAAAATGTTGTCACCGATGCTTTATATTAATGTTTTTTTTGTAAACAATATTTTTGTGGTTACTTCTAGTTTAGTGAATCAATGAAGGATACACACATGGTGTTCTTTGCTCGATAAATTTATTAAAATTTTAATATTTTAGTTTTGTGTTACTAAAGTATGAGTATGCACTGATTATAAGAATGAAACACGTTTTTGACGTTTCGTTTCTTAACGTTTTTGACGTTTCTGGCTACTATGGTGCTGTTGATCTTTGGGGAACTAGCTGAGCTGGAGCGGGCTGAACAGGTTGAGTTGCCCGTTGTCCACATCCTCTTGGAGGAGGTATAGCAAGAGCCATAACTCCGGGCCCAACTTCTTCACTATTGACATAATCCCAAAGATTCTTTGCAATCAGTACATTCTTCATCATAAAGGACCATAGGGAATAGTTGTTGCCATCCAACCTATCTTCCTTAGACACATATGTAAATACATCACCTCCTTGATTCGCCATGATAAATGTCATTGATCAGAGAGCAAAAGAGCAATATTTCAAGCCGGACCAACTTGGAAATCTCAGAATTTCTAGAAATTACAGCAAGTACTTTGCTGTAATTAGCAAATTTAATTACACTGTCAAAAACTATCTGAAATGCACGCCGTCCAAGGTGCAATTAATGCTCAACAGCACTGAAAATGCAAAAGCCCCAAAATTTCTTGTCCCAAAATGCACGAAATCGGTCTATTTCAGACTGTCACAAATGTACATTTGCCAATCTCCAAGATGACAACAAAAGGCCCAAAATTTTGACCCAAAATTCACAAAATCTTTGCAATAATTTTGACCTAGACAAGTGCAAGAACAGAGATTGTCTGCCCGGGCAAAAGCCCCTTCTAGAGGATTAAATTTGAATTAAAAAATTGAAAAGTTTTTCCTTTTTACCTCCTATATGGTTGGTGCAGAGACCTAGTAGACTTGGTAGAGGAGCACAAGTGGCTGAGCTAGAGGTGCAAGCGGTAATGGCAGCTGGCGAGCGGAGGGTGACCTAGGTTGGTGGTCAGGGATTGGCGGGCGGTGGCTCATAGGACCAGAGCCAGGCGGCATTAGTGGCAATCGTGCAGGCATTTGGTGCCCGCCCATGCAGGCATGGGCAGTTTGGGGTGGGGCAGTGCTGGAGGCGTTACAGGTGGCGCAGGGCGTTGTAGGTCAGTTGGTGGTGACCATTGGAGTAGGCGGCGACCTTTGGAGCAAACGTCAGTTGTGGTGGCGTTGCTATTGGTGCTAACGAGTAGACTTGAGGTCGACTAGGTTGAAGCCAAAGTAGAGTTGGATCCAATGCGGTTGGTTGCGCGCGCACGCACATACACACACACACAGAGGTTTGAGCTGAACTCTGCTTTGATACCAAATGTGAGATGGATAGATCGAAGCTCAACTAAGAGTATAGTTGATAGTGAAGAGTGTGAAAGCACAACACCCAATCCAATAATATTTGAAGTATACGGTGCAAGTTGTTCACACTCGAAGAGTATAAAACACGATAAGTGCCCAAATTGTGTAACATAGGCACATAAAATAAAAGAAATAAATATTGGGGGAAAAAGCCTCTCGTACAAAGTGTAAAAAATGCCGGAGTGTCTTGCTTAAGATCATTGACACTCCTCTGTGAGCATAGGCGTGAGTCAAACCCAACATTGCCAATTAGGGCTACAATAATAGAGGAAAACAAATCCCTACAGGATGTAATGTGCCTAGAAGCACCACTGTTAAAGGACCAAGTGCTAGAATTCTTAGGAGAGCTAAATGCTCTATTAGCCCAAGGTGAGTCATAACTGCAAGTGTAGAGACAGTAGTCACAGTCTACAACAAAGACGCGGACTCAATAATAGTAGAAGATGCATCAAGAACAGACATCCTTGACTCCTTCTCCTTGGCTATGCGCTTCTTACATTTTGTAATGTAATGACTTGGCTTCTTACAATAGTGGCACTTGTCTTTCTTGGCTTGCGTGTCCCCTTGTTTCTTGCTGCTATGTGAAGTACTTGAACTTTCAAACTCTGCGGAGCATTTTTGGACTGGTTGCCCTTGCCCTTTTACCTCGCCATAAAAGTGTGTTCCACTCCAATGTTCTTTCTTGTTTGCTTCTCTTCTAGGAGCAAAATAACCAACTGAAGAAAAGTAAGTGGTTGTGGAGAAATTCTCACAGTGAGATTTAGGGTCATATGAAAGGCCAAATAAGAGGGCGCCAATGAAGTCACAGTAGTAGAGATCAAACGTGAATCTGAATAATACTCATCTTTAGGTGCTTACGCAAGTCCTCGGTTTGCAAACATTTGCTGAAGTGTAAGCCATGCTTCTCGTGAAGAAGCTGCAGACTATATGTGGTAGATTGCTGAACTACCAATGCAATTAGTTATAATGCTTGAGCATCTCATGTGTCCCAAGCCTTTTGTGTTGTTGATCTCTAGGGAAGTGGCTGAGCTGGACCGGGCCTTCGACCACGTCCTCCTTGAGGAGGTGTTGTAGAAGCTACAACTCCAAGACAAACTTCTTTACCACTAACATAATCCCAAGATTTTTCGCAATCAGCACATTTTTCATCACGAAAGACCACAAAGAATAGTTATTGCCATCCAATCTATCCTTCTTGGATACATATGTGAAAACATCCTTCTGTTCTTGATTTCCCATGGTAAATGTCACCGCTTCAAAGAGCACAAGAGCAATAGATAAAACTAGAACAACTTGGAAATCTGAAAATTTAAAAAAAATACAGCAAGCACCATGATGTAATCAACAAATTTGATCACACTCTGTCAACTGTCCAATGCACAAACAATGCTCAATAGCACAAAAAATGTAAAAGCCCCAAAATTTTGTTGTCCAAAATGCACAATTTAAGTCTCTTTGAGATTGAACTTGATGTATATATGCCAATGTTTCCATTGAACTAAAAAACCCCGAATTTCTAGCTCGGATTTCAAGAAATTTCTTGCAATAAATGTGTCCCAAACATGTCCAGGAGTAGAAATAGCTTGTTCGGGAAAAAGGCCCTATTTGAAATTCAAATTTTAAATTAAAAAATGGATAAATGTCTTCTTTTACCTCTAATGCTGGCTTTGAGGGCCAATTGGCGTGGTGGTGTAGAAGTTTGTGATGTTGGCAGAGGTGGTGAGGTGGTGGAGGAGACTTGGAAAAGGCGGCGCAAACGTGGACAAGTGGTTTTGGCAGGCGGATGGCTAGGCTGGTGGTGGTTGCTTTGGACATGGGCACAGGCGATTGGAGGAGGAGGCACAACTTGCTGCGTTGTAAATGGGGCTGGAGCAGGGCACAGACGACTGGAGGCAAGTGCTGCAGTGGCAGACCTGGTGCAGTTGGGCGGTGTAGGCAGCTGCGTAGGCAACTGGGGGTTGTCTTGTAGGTGACTGCACAATGGCGGAGGCAATAGCTGACCAAGTTTGTTTTTGAGCAAGAGCTTAGCGAATCCGGATGCTGCTGGTACAGCTAGATTGGAGTTGTATCTGAGCTCTGATACCAAATGTGAGAGATGGGGAAGATCGAAGCTCAACTGAGAGTACATAGTTGATAGTGAAGAGAGTGTAAGAGTGAAGTCACGACTCCCAATACAATAATCAAAGAATAATGTGCAAGTACAAAGTACAACCCTTAAATCTTAGGGTTAATGTGCGTTGACACTTGAAGGGTGTAAAATAGGATAAGTGCCCGAATTGTGTAACATAAGCACATAAAATAAAGAAGAGTATAACTGGGGGAAAAACCCTCTCATAAGGAGAGTAAAAGGTGCCCTAGTGTCCTATCAAGGATCACTGACACTCCTTTGTGAGCGTAGGCATGAGTTAAAACCAACAATGATGACTTGTTGTCTAAAGGTATGCCTGCCAACCTTGATCTCTAAAACCTTAGGGATATTCTTGGTATCTTCCATTGCCACCCGTACTTTCAAAACCCTTGTGGTTGCCATTGTATCAACAAAGGAAGGGGGGAGGATTGTGTCGGAAAAATGCCCAAAATCCTCCAATCAGTACTCGATTCTAAGTCTGAGAAAAGCAAGGTGATCGGATAATGAGAAAGTTTGTTGTGGAGCTTGAAGCTCTCAATAGTGAAGCGATTGTACCACAAGACCATGTAAATGACTCCGCAATATTTGAATGTGGTACTTGCATGTCACTCTCATCAAGGAGTTGCGGAGCACATGCAAGGTGTATGAGTGGGGGGCACTTGCATTGCGCTTCGGTGTCGGACCGGGGATTTCCATTGTGGATCTTTACGGGGGACCTTTCAAGAGTGCTACTGAAGGTCTAGGGGGAAAGGATACCTTGAGGGGACGGGGCAGCAACAAATGGTTTAGTACAACCGGCCTATCGTGGGTTTTGGGGGGGGGGGGTGTGGTGGTGGGACTGGGGGGGCCACAAATGGACAAGATAGCTTGGCAACTAGGCCTATGGAGAAAGATGGCTTGTTTGGAGGGGGGGCGTATCATGCACAGAGGCAAGGTAGGGGTTGCTAAGTAGTGTGTGGGGGAGGGATTGAAGGAGGTGCTAAGTGCTAGGTGGGAGATTGTGTGGCTCAGGTGGGAGGGTAGCATGGCTAAGGCAGGATGATGGCATGGTGGCATACAAATTTTAGTGGGGGTGGTAGTGCAACTTGGAGGGGATCACAGTGCTTGTCTTGGCGATGGACATGATTTGAAAGTTACGAAGGTGACACAAATCCTAGAGGATATGCTTTGAGCATATGTAAGTAAAAAGCAAACTAATTGAGAAGAGTACTTACCACTAGTAGAGTTTGCATATAACAATGCCAAGCACTCTTCCACTGGATATAGTCCATTCATGTTGATGTATAGGTTCCAGCCGAGAGCTCCTTATGAGTGGGACTACAAAAGGAAAAGGTTTAGGCAATTAAGGATTTATTGGAAGGTATGATGTTTAGCTCATAGCAGTGTTAGAAAAGCATAGGTTAGAGTGAGAGTCTATGCTGATTCAAAGAGAAGGCCTTGTTCTTTCGAAGAAGGAGAATAAGTGTGCCTTACAGTGATCGAGCATTTTGAAACCATGAAAATAGGACTATGTACTAAGTTATCACCAAGGTATTATGGTCCACTCACAATACTTACGAAAATAGGCACTATGGCTTGCAAGCTCAAACTTCTTGGCCATTACAAAGGTTCATCTAGTATTTCATGTGAGTAAGCTTAAAAAAAAACTAGGGGACTATATGGACGGAGATGGATAGAGGGATAGAAAGCTGGTTAGGGTTCGGTGACAAGGGGGAAAGTGGTTTGTAAACTTGTTGATTAGGCAAGTGGTGTGAGTAGTATCCGCAGCAAGTGTTAGTGCTTGTTGGAGCTGACATGGGGACGTGAAATTTTGAGATGCTTTAATCTTGCCGATAACATTTAATTAAGTTATTAATCAAATGTGCAAGGTTGTTTAGCATATGTGATGCACATGGCAATTATTTCACGGTAACATGCCAAGAACCTCAAGGATGCAATGGGTGGCAAAGGCAAAAGTTGTAATAAGTTATGTTTGATAGGTACTAGGTGGTACTCGATGTGAGATTTTGACGTAGACTAATTTATTGGCCACTAATGTCAATGGTGACATTAGAGACTAGGCATTAATTAAGTAATTAATGCGAGTCCAAGGGTCAATAATTGCTCAAGGATACTTGAAAGACAAATTGGCCTAGCTAATTTAATTATTGATGGTGAAATGAGTTTTTGAGCACTAGAATAATTTTAAATTAATTTTCAAAATTAATATTTTAAAAATTAATTTAATGAGCTGGATAATGCTGGAAAATGGGATTAGAAGGCTGCCAATTGGCAAAAGTTTTCCATGCAAGTGTGAGAACGTTTTTAGGGATTGATGGAAGTCTATCCTAGCCATTGTGAGAGAGAAGGAGGTTGTTGGAGAGCAAGGAGAGGTTGCTGATGTGATTTGCAGTCACCAAAGATAAGTCCTACAGCATGTGGCAACAATTTGGAGCTCTCTAGGAGCAGGTGATAGTGGCCCAAGATCCTGTTGGTGCAGATGATAGTAGACAAGAGGTGGCTTCCGTCTTTTTGGTGGTCCTAAGTTGTAGATGAAAGCTTCCATGGCTGTTTGAGCAAGGCAATAGTAGCCCTGCAGTGTTTCTTGCAATGAAACTCCAAACTCTCTCTCTCCCTTGCATTCTTTCTCATCCCTCAACCATCTCTCAAGTTATCTCAATATTTTCCAATAGTTTGAGCCATTGGAAGAAGAGATTTCGGTCAATCTTTGCTGTAAACCCTAATTTATCCTAAAAATTAGGGTTTTAATAGCTGCGTTTTGATGTGTGCTCAGAATTTAGGGTCTAAGACTTGAATCCTAGCAACTGAAATTGAGGAATTTCAGGGAGATTCAAGAGGTTAGCCAACCAATATGAGATTTGGGGCTGAATCTATCTTTCAAGAAGTAGGGTGAAGGCCAATCCCCAATCAAACCATGGGAAAATTGGTTTGGACTCTGGAGGCTTGCTATGTCCGTTTTTGTTGGAAAATGGCAATTAGCTATGGAGAGAGAGAGGAGAGACAATGACAGCAAGAGAGTGAGCTGAAGCCAAAAAAAAAAAAGAGTGTACTTACTAGAATGAAAAATAGAGTGAAAGTACAACTTATGTTTAGGTCAAGGGTTGACCTAACCAGCCTTCCACCAACTAACTAGAGTTAGGTTTTTTCTACTCTAGAGCCTAGTGTCACTACTTTTAAGTTTCTAAGACACTTGGTGTACACACCTTACATTGACACTTTAATAAGTGTCCACACCACACAAATTACATTGGGCGCTGTCCATAGAATCGGCAAATTCTAACACCCCCTTGCAGTGCCAATGTGATGAAGTACAAGAATGATCAATCACCAAAGGGTAATAAGTTCAAGGACTTTCTAAAAGCCTCAAACTTCTTGCGTGGTAGTGCCTTGGTGAAAATGTCTGCAACATTTTTCTGTGTGGGTACATACATCAAGCTGATCTCTCCTGTATAGCATCTCTCTCTTACATAATGGTAATGCACCTCTGTGTTTCGTGCGAGCAGGAAACACACGATTTCGTGCTACTGCAATAGTGCTCTGACTATCAGAAAGAATGGGTGTAGGACCCTCCAATGGTAAATGTAGATCAGCCAACAATTTGCACAACCATATACATTCCACTGTTGTCGTGAAGGCTGCCCTGTACTCAGCCTCACAAGACGAGGTAGCCACTGCAGGCTGTTTCTTGCTTAGCCATAAAATGCATAAACGGCCTAGAAAGAAACAGTGTCCTCAAGTAGAGTGCCTAGTGTCTGCATCACCAGCCCAATTTGAATCACTGTAAGCCTGTAAGTGCAAGTCTCCCCCCTAGGAAATAATAATGCATGTGATTGAGTACCTTGCAAATATCTAAAGATCCGCTTAACAACTTGCCAATGTATGATCTGTGGGCTATGCATATACCTGCTCACTTGAGATATTGCATACTGAATGTTAAGGCGTGTGTTGCAAAGATAAATAAGACAGCCAACAGCCTGATTGTAAATTGCAACATCAGACATCTCTTCACCATCATGCATAGATAGCTTTAAGCTTGGATCCATAGGGGTGCACATAGGTTTGCAATCTTGCATACTAAACCTATGTAACAGCTTATCCACATGTTGTGACTATGACATGATGATACCATGCTGATTTTGGGTGAATTGAATTCCGAAATAATAGTGTAGACAGCCCATATCTGACATAGCAAATGCATGTTTTAATTCAGCCTTAAAATCTGCAATTTTTTCTTTTGTAGGTCCTGTGAGCAGCATGTCATCTACATAAAGAATGATAATCAGCAAGTTCCCCTCCTCATTCTTAATGTATAGAGCGGGAGTAGTTGGACTATTTTTGAATCCTTTGCTAGCCAAATAAGCATCAATTTTGGAGTACCATGCACGAGGAGCTTGCTTGAGACCATAAAGAGCTTTATGCAGCTTGCATACCATGTGCTTTTTCCCTTTAACCACAAGCCCTGGAGGTTGTGACATATAAACATCCTCATGCAAATCCCCATTCAAGAATGCTGTCTTAATGTCCAATTGATGTACTTTCCAGCCATAATTTGCAGCCATAGCAATCACACATCTCACCGTACTCATACGGGATGGAGCAACAAAAGTTTCTTCATAATCTATGCCCTTCTTCTGTGCATAGTCTTTTGCTACCAACCATGCTTTGTACCTGTCAATTGTACCATCAGCCTTGCGTTTGAGTTTGAAAACCCATTTTGTGCCAATGGCCTTCTTGCCAGGTGGTAAATCCACAAGATCCCACGTAGAGTTAGTGGCAATAGAGTCTAACTCATCCTGCATGGCTTGCATCCAATGTACATCTTGCTGAGCTTCGTCCAAGGAAGTAGGCTCATCATCATCCAATAGTGAGCTCATAAACACATGCTCATTACAATCATCTACTTCCGTAAAATCAATCAAATGTTCCCCCCCTGCATCATTTGTTGCATTTCTGGCAGCCCTTCTAGTGCGTTGAGGTATAGGAGCATCCATTTTACTCTCCTAGAGAGTGTGTAACAGCCATCTTGGGATTGTTTTGGCTGCATTTACAGCAGCCCTTTCATGCTGTACTACTTCTTCCACTGCATGTGGCAAACCATCATTGATACCCTGTTGTTCGAGAGCATATGGTGCAGCAACAACTTGCTGTATTAAGTCTGTCCTGCCATTTACAGCAAGCACAACTCCAAAGTAAGTGGCAAAAGACCCTCAAAGACATCACCAATGTCATGGGTGGCTGGCATTTGAAACTGATCACGTGAAAATGCAACATTTTTAGCAAATAGGACATCCCTACTGACAAAGACTTTCTTCGTGCGAAGCTCTTTCGGAACATGTGCATAGGCTATGCAACCAAACACCCGGAAGTAGTCTACTTTGGGTTTCTTGCCATGCCAAGCTTTGAACGGTGTGATCATCTTCAGTGCCTTAGTGGGTGCACGATTCAACACATGATTTGCACATTGAAGGCCTTCTAGCCAAAATTTATGAGGTAGCACCTTGCCTTTTAGCATACAACGAGTCATCTTCATAAGAGTCCGAATCTTCCTTTCAGCAACACCATTTTGCTGAGGAGTCATTCTATCAGTGGCTTGATGCGTAATGCCATGATCAAGCAAATATGTCTCAAAAGCATGAGACCAGTGTTGTCTACGTACGTAGTACGTACTGATTTGTACGGTATGGTACGTATTTGTACAATTTAGTACCAAAAAATAGGCACTTTTTGGCCACTCTTCTTTAAGCCTACAACTTTCTTTTTTTCTTTCTCCTTTATTATTTTTTTCTTTCTTTCTTATTTCTCTCCCCCAAGCCTCTCTCTCTCTCTCTCTCTCAAGCTTCTCACACACTCTTTTTCTCTCAAGCCTCAACCTTCTCTCTCTCTCTCTCTCTCTCTCTCTCTCTCTCTCTAGCCTCTTCCTCTCTCTCAAGTTGAGACATGTACTCCCCTCCTCTATCTATGTGAAGTGTCTGCACTTATAAGTCAATTTCAACTTAAAGCTTTGCAACAAGATGTTTGAAATGCATAAACACATTGGATTTTTCCTTTAGCCCATACACCCATATCATTAATAAATGTAACAAAGTACTGATGACCTTCAAGCGCAAGTGCCCTCATGGGACCACAAACATTAGAGTGAATAAGCTACATTTTTTGGATAGTATGTACTGCACCATTCTTTTTCAAACCTATGCATCTTGCCCAAAATACATCCCTCACATGCATGAGGAGGTGGAGTCTCCACTGGAGGCAATGTATCTACCATATGACATCTTTGAAGGGTCATCAAACTCCCAAAGCTCATGTGTCCATAGCGGGCATGCCATAGCTCCGCATTTTGCATAGCGGGCGATAGAGTAGTGATTGCTAAAGCATCATGAGGCTGTCTGTCATATGTATCCAACAAAAATAGACCCTTAAGCATTGTGCCGGACAACCTAAGTGCATAATCCATCTCTCTGTCTCTAACAATGCATTTGTCATCCTCAAAGATGATTTGAAAACCATGCTTATTAAAAGCAGAGATAGACAATAAGTTCTTTGTAATGCTAGGTACAAACAAGACATCCAGAAGCATGAAATCACAACCATCTGCAGTAGTAATAGTGACTCTCCCAATGCCACATACATCATAACTGCTGCTGTTCGCACATGTAACATGCTTCCTAGCAGGGGCTGAATACAAAGAGGTAAACAAACACTTCTTGGAAGTGATGTGCTTTGATGCTCCACTGTCAAAATACCATGTTTGCTGCGTTTCAGCAGCATTAAATGTTGAATCAGCCATTGAAGAATCATAACTGCATGTGAGAAACGCATAGTCCTCCTCTACAAAGTTGGTTGAAGTATCATCATCGATAGATTTGTTGGCTGATGTTTCTTGGACAGCCAAACCGGAGTTCTTTTTCTTCTCTTTGGCCAATCTCTTTCTACATTCATCGATATAGTGACCGGGCTTCTTGCAATAATGGCATTTCCCCTTCTTTTTAGTCTTTTATGTGTCTTGGACAACCTTATTTGATGGTTGTCCAGCATCACCCTTTTGCTGATTTTTTACATTTTGCTTGACTTTTCCTTTGCCTTTGAACTTGGAAAGCATAGCCACATCACCTGAACGCAATGCCACATTCTTCGGAGTCTGTTCCTCTTACCGCAAGAGGCCTTCCAACTCCACAAATATAAAGGGCTGCTGGCCCCCCCTCAAAGACAACATAAAAAAGGTGTGTAAACCAAGATATGACTCTGGAAGAGAATTCGGTCTGATGTTTACCGATTTAGCATCTTGAATGATTTCATCAACATTGAGTAGCTGCTCATGCAAATCCTGTATGTGAGTAAGGTGCTTTGTCATGCTATCACCTTCATCCATGGTCAAATTGGCCAACTCTCTATGGAGATAGGATATCATGGCCTCAATGCGTGTTGCAAATATATGCTGGTTTTACAAGATCGAATGTGTGGAATAATTGATCTTTTCACTGACAAGGCAATCAAAGAAAGTGCCTGTGCATCTTTTAAGTCCCATTTCCTTCGATCCTCGGTAGGAGGGAGAGGAGGGGCAGCAGCAGTAGCAGCACCAATACCACCAGCAACAGCACTAGTAACCTGTCCTTGAGCGTTACGCTGAGGTGTCTGAGGTGCAAGACCTCCTGGTCGTTGCAAATCACCTGTAACATAGTCCCACAAGTCCTTCGCCACAAGAAGGTTACGGACCATAAAATTCCACAGTGGGTAGTTTGAGCCATCAAGTTTGTTCTCTTGAGTGAGGACACCAAGGATGTTGCTCTGATCATTATTCCCTTGATGTGCCATGCTGTCAATGATAGACAAAAATCTACAGCCAAATACTTCAATGCTGAAGTATAGAGTATACTCCTCAGAGTACCAAAATCCCCCACGTGATTAAGAAACAAGTACCACACTGTCACACAAATGTCAAAGTGTGCACAATGCCACCCAAATCATCACTCAGCTAGTAAATTATAGCACTATATTGCTGTACCACACTCGCCTCGAAATGTGTGCCCACAAAAGTACAAAATACAGCAACTTAATGTTGGTTCTTACCAAAATTTATTGAAATTTTCCAAAATTCTCTGCCCAATTTGATTGTAACAGCAATTAAATGCTGTTGTACTGTTTGTTGCTTTTGCCTTGGAGTGCATGTCAAGCAAAAGCCCCAAATTCCTTTCTAAAATTTCAAAGAAATTGAAGAAATTTGTACCTTACAGCTGGAATTTTTGCAGAAATGTCGTCTTGGGATGTGTGTCAGCAGTGAATAGCAGCTGAAATGTGCCTCGTGATGTGTGCCAGATCCAAAAAACTGATAAGCCCCAAATTTTCTTGAGCCAATGTGGAAGAAATTGTGCAATGTTTATGAGTTTGGTAACAATTTGTGCTAAGGGCCTCCAATCGGGCAAAAGCCCCAAATTTTTGGTGGGAATGTCCAAGAAATTGAGAAATTTCTTTGAATTGGTTGTTAGTTCAAACTCCGGGAGCAAAAATTAGCAAAATCCCCAAATTTTTGGGCAGCACGAGCTGAGATTCGAGAAGAGATGGCTGAAATAGAATGGAAATTCCAGAAATTTCGAGAAAACCCCAAATTTGAGAATTAGGGTTTTTGCACTTTTTAGGGTTTGTAGTAATTGGTGGGCAGGACCGAGAAAATGGCGGGCAGAGGTGAAAACAGCTGCAGCTCTTCCAAAACAGCAGCTCCTCGGGGTGCGTGTGGGACTGCGCGTTGGACTGTGTGAGGGGCTTCGTGCGGGCTGAAAACAGCAGATCTGGAGCAGATGACTGAGCTGGACAGATCTGGAGCAATTGGACAGATTTGGAGCTGATGGCTGAACTGGACAGATCTAGAGTAGACAAGAGACGGCTTAGCTATAGCTCCTCCACTTCAGCAGCAGCTCACAGCAGCTGAAAACTCTTCCTCGAGCTGAGAACCAAGCTGGCAGTAGTAGGACCTTGGGCAGGATGGCACCGGCTGATGGTGGCTGAACAGAATCCGTGTGTACGAGCTGCTCTGATACCAAATGTTGGAAAATGGCAGCTAGCTATGGAGAGAGAGAGGAGAGACAATGACAGCAAGAGAGCGAGCTGAAGCAAAAAAAGAAGAGTGTACTTACTAGAATGAAAGATAGAGTGAAAGTACAACTTATGTTTAGGTCAAGGGTTGACCTAACCAGCCTTCCACCAACTAATCAGAGTTAGGTTTTTTTTACTCTAGAGCCTAGTGTCACTACTTTAAGTTTCTAAGACACGGTGTACACACCTTACATTGACTTTAACAAGTGTCCACACCACACAAATTACATTGGGTGCTGCCCATAGAATCGGCAAATTCTAACAGTTTTGATAGCAAGAGACACTTGGATTAGCGGAGGAGATTGGAGGATCTCAGTTGCACTCCTTCCATTTGCAATATAAGATAAAGAAATATCGCAAGGGGTGCTAGTTTTGGGGCCAACCAGGTGTCCAATGTCCAAGCTTAAAATGGTTAAGTGTGCATTCTAAGTTTATTTGGTTTTTATGCTTGCTGTAATTAGTACTTAATCAGGTTATTTACTACCCTATCCAAGGAGAAAGGCTGTTTTTAGGAGTCTATATGGAGTCCGTTATACACTTATCCAGTTTGGACCCCCCTTTCTTATTAGATGTTAGGTTGAAGGTAAAGATTGGAGCCCGCACCTTACAGCATAGGCAAGCCAAACTGATAGGAGCAAGCCCAAGTTGATCAAGACTTGGGCCACACTTGCACAAGAGCACACCTAGAGCTGCCATGTAAAAGTGCTTATATGGTGAATTTGATGGTAATTCACTGCATAAAATCAATATTGCAAAAACATTTACAATAACTGTTAGCTTAGTACTTAAATTAAAAGGAGGCTCACTGAGCAACCGTCATTAATATACTTACGTAGATGTTTTCCTTGGGAGTGTCATGGATTGTTACTATTATGTTTGCTAATTGTGTTTGTTCTATTCAGCTTGGTTGCTCTACCATTGTCATAAATTAAGGGATGCTACAAATATTACGGTGTTTTACAGCTGCCCTGTCAGGCATGGATAAAGAAAGGAGATCCTAAGGAGGTGATTTGCCATGAAGTTTCAAGAGTCCATCCAGACATGCTAGTGGTTGGCAGTCGTGGGTTGAGAACTTTTCAGAGGTTTTGTCAACTTCAGCTCTCTTGATAGTTTGACATTTGTGTGTAGAACGAATGCATGTTTGCTTTTTGAAAATAAGTTCTTATCAGGCTTAGTACTTGAAATAATCTGCTTGATTTATGTTCTTCTCATGGAGAGGTTATTCAAACAATGATGCTATAGAGAAGTAAAGATATGTGGGATCCTTTATTTTGGATGTCCCTTACAGTGCTTTTTTGTTTTGCATTGTGATATGTTGATTTATTAATAGAATCTTTCTTTTATCTGTAAAAAGGAAAAGGAATGTTTGGGATTCTTGCCAGTTGTAGCCAGCCAAAAGTGCTGCACTTTCCACTGAAGGGAAGAAAATAGACTGAAACAAATCCCCCCTGACATCGAACTTGTATGCAATCTGATCAACTTTAAAAAGACTAGATTGTTGCAATCAGTATGAAGTGTTGGTTATCAAGATCTCATAAAGCTGACCCTCTTTAGGGGAATTATTGAAGGGCACATTCGTGTGTCAAACAAGCATGAGATTTCTGAAATTAAATTGTTAGCAATTATAACACACATTTTAAATCATTGTTTCCATGAGAGCTGTTCCCTTACTTACTTACTATCACATGCAACTGCTGCACTAAAGTTGTGCACAGTGTCTATAGACCTGTTATTAGTAAATGCATAATTTCCATAGAATTTTCTTGTTATGTGTCTTAGGATGCTATCTTAGCCTGTGGTCCTAAGATAGTTTCCCTTGAGGTTCATGCCCTTACCTCAGATCGATTCTTTCTGTGTCGTTCCCCATGTATGTTACAAATGCAGACAGTTTGGTCACTTTGCTCGACAATGCAAGGGGATTGCAGGCTCAAATGAAAGAGACTTTAAAGAGGAGTGGGGTGCCTTATCTCAAAGGGACTCTGCCACCACTTTGCCTCCTAACTTCTAAGACACATATTTAAGGCAAAAAACTTTTGGAGAAGGGCCTCTAAGGAATCTCTTACAGCATATCAAGCATGCAATAGTTGTACCAAGCATGACTATGGCATTGGTGTTACCTCAGCCAGCAGGGGTTACTGCAGTAATGGAGCATGATCCTTTGTCACCATAACTCATGTTACCCTTTTCTGTAAGGTAAGTACTCCAAAAGTTTCAATTGGGTCAGATTTTGGGCTTTATGGGAATGATTTGGATACAAAGGGACTGTCTATTTTTGGGAGCTTAGTCATTTCATTCCTATAGCTAGTTTAGATGCTCATTGCAACAATCTTTACAAGGGGGAAAATCTCCTTTCTAAGGATATCTTGTTTATCTCTGGTCTGAGACTGGGAGACTCTTTACAGATTAAACCCTGGTTATTCATGCTGCCTATCCAAAGCTTGGAACTCTTGTATTTATAGAGCTGTTTTCAAGCTCTTAAGGAGTTCAGAGCTGCTGGTTCTAGCAAACTTCTTTTGCTTTCAGTTTTGATTATTTAAGCATCAGTCTTGCCACAAACTTATAGAAGTTGAAAGTAGGAATCAGTTGCTATGGTGGATGGGATCCTTAACAAAGCTATGAAGCCAGATGTTGTGAGCTCTCAATCATCAAGCTTAGTTTAGAAGCTATGCTGCTTTGAATTGCCTCAAGTTGCCTTGGATTTCCTGTCTTGCTGATGGTATACCTTGGGACTATCTCCTCGATCTTGTTAATGATCTCATCTCATTCTTTTGTGTTGAAAGAAGGGATGGGTTTCATGGAACCTCGGCAGAATCCTCCTCAATTTGTTAGTGCACTGATTTACGGCAATTTACAGCAAGCAATAAATTCATCAAACATTATGTCAATCAAACTTGAACACTTCATCATATTGGGCTAGAATCCCATAAGAAATTGAGATGAGCGGATAACACAATTAGATGAGAGAGAAAATAGCAGGCAAGGGCACCTATACGATCTTCAAATCAGTGGGGGGGTGTGCAAAGTTTTTTTGTTGAGCAGGTTGTGTGCCCCTTTGAGTTCTTCGATAGCAAGGGAGAGTTACTTCTCTTTTCTTTCCTTATCTCCCTTGTCATTCACCGTTTTCTTGGGTGGGAATTTCATATCCAATAGTAAATCTAAGCTTTCTAAGCAAATGAAAATGGAAATGGAAATTGCAAGTGATGGCAATTGAAAGAATGATAATGGGGCTCAAGTTTAGAGAGTACCTTTGATAAGTGGCTCACTAACCTTACAATTTACTTACTTTGCCTCATGTGGTATCTCTTTTTTTTCTTAATTCTAAAAACCTATTTATATAACTATAATTTGATTCGAATCTCTGAGAGGAGTCGGGCCCTACTTTGAATCCAAGAAGATTGCTCTCCAACAACCTTCAAAAGAGCAGCTTATTGAGCTCAATCCTATGGAATCCCCTTTTCTTACGTAAGGGTCCTTCACCATTTGTATGCCTTTGGCCCTTCTGAATTGTGTCTTTATTTTGTTTTTTTTTCTCTCCATTGAATTTGAGGTGGTTTCTTATATTAAGAACTGGATTCTCTCTTTGTCTTGTTGAAGTTTCCTTGGACGAAATATCCAAGCTTTATCTTCTATTAATTGCTCGCTCATTGGAATGATAAAAAAAAGAGAGATGACTAGAATTCAAAAAGAAACAAAATAATGCACACATTCACTTCATCCCAATTGAAGTCAGCCTCTGTTGATTTCAATTTCAGATCCCATAGGCTAATCACCCTCAACATTACACTCAATTGTTCACTTCCTTGCCTTTTATGTTTCTGCGATTATTATCATTGGATGGTTTGCCTAGACAGAGAGTGCTCACATAGTTCCTCACACTGCCTTAGCTCCAGGGAGTTCATCCTCAATGGGGATCATCCTAGAGCAAGGCGTATCCCCAAGTCAAGTGGATGTCCTCGACCCCCAAGGTGACAACTCAGGCATTCTCCCCCATCAATAAATATGAGCGATCATTGCCCGACATGAACCTCAGTCCCCTTCTGTTGGAGCAACTGCGGCAACAACCTATGAGAGGGATCTTGGGATGAGCAGAGATTGCAACAACTTTAGTTTTTTAGATTTAGTTCTACTTCTAGTTCTACTTCTTTCAGTACTCTATTTTACTCTATACATAGATCTTTACATTTGAATCACTTATTTAGATATACTTTGATTAAACTCTTTGATGAGACATCATTGCAATTGTACTATATGCTCAAATCTCATAGGCAGTTGCACCTATGGGACACACTAGTTGTGGGAAGCGCACATCAATTAGCCATGGTCTCTCATGCTGGCCAAGATCAGATGCCCTAACATGTTGGAACCGCATGCAATGGCAAGTACAATGGACTACTGAGTAGGATCACCATCGTTAATATTAGACATCAAGGACTTTGAGATCTTGAGAAGACCAATTGGGCTAGTAGTAGATCACGCCATCTTAATCTTTACAGTCTCTTGTCGGCACATGAGAGACATTGTACCATATCTTCCCAAGCATCCTAGATATCACTTTACATAGGAGACTTAGCATATATATGTATGTATATATGTGTGTGTGTGTGGTGGTGGTGGTGGTGGTGGTGCAGCAACAGGCCCCCAAAATGGCTAGTATGATGATGAGTGCAATGAGGCTTACTCGTATACTAAAGAGAGAGAGTGTTATGGCACTTGGACACATTACCAATCAAGGATGATCTTTAGAAGCCTTGTGCGGAAGAAACGAGACTACTTCACAAAAATTGAGATAGAGATGTATGAATTCCAACAGCCCCCTATACAAATTGCATCGCCCAGTGCTTGGTGCCATTATGGGAGAGAGTTGTTATTAGACTGCCTATGTTATGTTAGTTTGTCATCTTTTGGTTGTGAGCTCCTGTGACATTAATGTGACATTAAAAGTGATATTTAATGTCACATTAAGGTCATAAATATGGAATGTGACATTAAAAGTGACATTTAATGTCACATTAAGGTAAATCTAGGGGAACATGCACGAGAATGACCGTTCGGGCTCTTGGGCGCCCGAACGGGGTTAAGGGGAGCCTAGAGAGTAAGAGAGTCCAGGAATAGTAGGACTCCAGGAAGTTGACGACTGGCAAAAGGATCCGGTTAGAGGGCCAGCACTTATCTAGGCGTGGTTGGGAGGAGAAGGACTCGTGCTTTTCATCGTTTTGGTGGTTCTGTCTCTCCGTCATCTATCATTGGTATCAGAGCCTATGGTTCAATGTTTCAGATCGTTAATCGTTCGTCAAACTGTCAGAAATCCATCAGGTTGTCAGTCGCTAGACAGGCCGTCAGTCTTTTGTAAAGTCGCGTGAGCACCAGGCGACGGGCCGTGAAGAAAAACGAAAGGAAGAAGCGCCACGTCACATCGCGTGAGTATCTGGAACCAGGCGCCGTGAAAACGCGACAGGACGGGCCGTGAAGGAAAACAAAAGGGGAAAAGCGCCACGTCACATTAATGTGACATTCTACGTTACGGGCAGAAAAAGAAAAAGAGAAGCGTGGGTTGCGAGGACCAGGATCGCGTGGAACCAGACTAGACATGGGTCATGAAAAAAAAAAACGTGATTCTGTCACGATTGCTGTTGACGGATATGACTGCGACTGCTGTGAGAGGGACAGAAGAATGTCATATATGACTGAAGTCAGGAAACTGGATTTCCAGCATGATTACTTCACTGTTCTAATCCGGGAAGATACAATCTGTTTCTTACTCTTCGAGTTTCTTTCCGAATCAACAGCCACTATCTGCCATTAAAAATCAGGGAAGTACTTTACTTGTATGCAAATTTCTTATTTTTGCTTTCCAATTCGAGTGTATTAATGGCAGAAAAAGGGAAAGAAAGGGTAATGGAAAGTTCTAGTTCTGGGGATCAACCTATGGTAGATCCCCATGAACCAGACATGCAAGAAGAACAATGGGAAGAATTTTTTGCCACGCGAGAGCAATTCGATGATCTTACTGCTCGTGTGTAAACTCAGGGGGTCCAAATGGAATTTTTAACCCAAACACTCACTGAAATAAAATCTCAATTAACTTTATTGTTGGAAAGAGATAAAAATAAGATAGAAATCTCGGATGTCCCATCTTCATCGAAAGATTTAGATGTGACTATGTGAGATCCTAGGGAACCCCAAACTTACCATAAATTGAGGGATAATCCAGTTTTAAAGGATATGAAACCACCTCAATTTTACGGGGAGGAAAAAGATAGGAATAAAGAGACAATCTTTAATTTCCTCAAAAAATGGGAAGATTTACATAAATTAAAAAATACCCCACCACATCTCCAAGCACTGGAGGCTAGTTTAACTTTGGGGCCCAAAGCATATAAGTGGTGGCGAACTTTAAAGGAGGCGAATAAAATACCTGAAACTTGGGCTCAATTTGAATCCGTCTTTTTGAAAGAATTTCTTCTTGAAAATGAAATGGAAAGAAATTGGGAAGATTGGGATTATGTCAGACAAAAGGGAAGACCCCTGCTGACATATCTGGAGGAATATTGTGAGATAATCCTCAAACTGGAAGGAATAGATGAATTCCAAAAAACAAGAGGATTCATTAGGGGACTGGATAAAGCCTGTAAAAAGGAAGTAAAACGGAGTTTACCTAAGACGCTCGAAGAGGCAATTAAATTTGCATTAATTTATGAAGATAGTACGCGTCCAGGTACACTCACTAGTCTCACTGATACGGAGCCCAAGTCTAAGGAATTGGAAACCTCAAAATTTGTGGGCAAATTTAAAAGGAAAATGCCATTTTTCAAGGGTAGAAAACAACCTTTTGAAAAGAAACCATATATGAGGCCAAAGTTAAGTCCTGATGACTTTGATAAGGCCAAAAAAGAAAAATTGTGTTTTAATTGCCTATCCCCTAACCATGCTGCTTGGAATTGCCCTCAAAAGAAAAAGGGGGAAGACAAAGCAAAGGATAAGGACAAGGGCAAGGGAAAAGAAAAACAAATCCATGTAGTGCAGACCTTAGAATTAAAGGGCCATGAAAGATATAAATCTTTAGAGGTCTTGCACATGGATGTACAACATAAGTGTTGTATGTCAACTTCTATGTGGCAGCCTACTTTTGGGCCACATGATTTACTTAGAGTACATGGATTGATAGCTGAAAAACGGGTTAGAGTCATGATTGATGACTCTGCCACACATAATTTTATAAATTATGCACTTGTCAAAAAATTGAAACTTCCCCAACAAAACAGTGAGCATCAATATGTTGTTCGTATGATGCAAGGCCAAGACAATAAAATATGGGATACAATGGTATCCAATTTGGAAATTGAGATTCAAGGATATAAAGATAAGCTTGATTTCCAAATAATGAACATGGAAAGAGCTGATATTGCTCTAGGGAGGGAGTGGCTACGGGGATTGGAACCATCCTTAAAACGTAGCTATCACCATAATACACTGGAATTTGAAAGGGATGGTAAGACTTTTGTTATTCAAGGTGAACATGAAGTATCTGATAATCCTTTGCTGTGTTCTACTGAAGTTCAGAAGCTGATAAAGAAGGAAGTTTGTGAGGTATATATGCTATGGTCTTTTCCTGTACAGAATACTTTTACTCTCTGTAATATAAAGCAACATTTTTCTTATGTTTGTGAGTTGAATGTTAATAAGGAATTGAATAGTTTGTTAGATGATTTTAAAGATGTGTTTCCTTCTGATTTACCAAGTGGCCTTTCACCAGATAGGGGTGATATAAATCACCCAATTGACATAAATAAGGATACACACCCAATCTCAAAACCACCGTATAGGTTAAGTGAAACAGAGCATCAAGAAGTTGAAAAACAAATTAAGGATTACCTGGATAAAGGGTTTATTCAACCTAGTAATTCACCTTGGGCTTCACCAATTTTATTGGTAAAGAAAAAAGATGGTTCTATGCGACTTTGTGTTGACTATAGAGCACTTAATAAAATAACGGTGAAGAATAAATTTCCTATGCCCAGAATGGAAGATCTTTTTGATCAATTACAAGGGGCAAAATTCTCACAAAGATAGATTTAAGATCAGGTTATCACCAAGTAAGAATTAAGGCACAAGATGTTTCCAAGACGGCATTTCGTACTAGATATGGGCATTATGATTTTTTAGTGATGCCTTTTGGCCTCACTAATGCACCAGCTACCTTTATGAAGCTGATGAATAGTGTTTTACGGCCCTATCTAGGACATTTTGTAGTAGTGTTCTTGGATGATATCTTGATCTTTAGTAAATCAAGAGAAGAACATTTGGAACACTTACAATTAGTATTCCAATTGTTAAGAACACATTCCCTTTATGCGAAGAAAACTAAATGTGAATTCTTTGCACAAGAGGTCAAATATCTAGGGCATATAATCTCGAAAGAGAGAATCAACATGGATCCAGAAAAAGTAAGGGCAATTATTGAATGGCCATCTCCAAGGAACCTGGAAGAGCTGCAGATCTTCCTAGGTTTATCTGGATTTTATCGTTGATTCATTCGAGATTATGCCAAAATAGCTGTTCCAATGACAGACCAACTTAAAGGGAAAGGGAAAAGTTTTAATTGGGGAACATATCAAAATGAAAGTTTTCAAAAACTTAAGGTAGCTATTGCTACAGCTCCAGTATTATTAATAGTGGATCCCAATAAACCATTTGTGGTTGAAGCTGATGCCAGTGATAAGGCAATAGGCACGGTCTTATTACAAGAAGGTCGACCAGTTGCTTTTGAAAGCAAGAAATTAGATCGTGCAAAACAGAATTATTTTGTTTATGAGAGGGAGCTGTATGCAATAGTACATGCAATGAAGAAATGGAGGCACTATTTGTATGGTGCCAAACTTTTGATTTTATCGGATCATGAAAGCATTAAGTGGCTTAATGATCAACCAGATTTACATGGGCGTAAAGGCAGATGGGCCGAACTCCTCCAAGAGTTCGACTATGAGATCAGATATAGAAAAGGAAAGTATAATATAGTAGCTGATGCACTCAGCAGAATGCCCATCATTAATGAATTGAGTTTTACTCAGTTCACTTTCAACTTGCTTGAATCTTTAAAAGGAAAATGCCAGGTTGATCCGGCATATTCCAACATATGGGAAGCAATAAAAAATGGGGATCCAAATGAAAGTGCTTCTACTGAGGAAGGAATATCTGAGGATGTTTAACAAGGAAATGGAGCATCAGGGGTTGCTCAAACTGGATTCAAGTGGAAGAATTTTACCATTGATAATGGTTATTTACTCTACAAGGGTAGGGTATGTGTCCCGAAAGATATAGAAATAAGGTGCCAGATACTCTTTGAGTGTCATGATACCCCTAGTGCGGGACATCCAGGAGTTAATAAGACTTATAGTCTTATTAAAGGGCAGTTCTATTGGCCTGGAATGAATAAGGACGTCCTTGACTATGTGGTCAAATGTAATAAATGCCAGGTTAATAAAGCTGAAAAATTAAAAATAGGAGGACTTCTCCATCCATTAGAAATTCCTTCGGGAAAATGGGAGAGTATCTCCATGGACTTTATTGTTGCTTTACCTAGAACACAGAGGGGGCACGACTCTGTGTGGGTGATTATGGATAGGTTAACCAAAATGGCTAGGTTTATTCCAACTTCAATTGATGTTAAAACACCAGAATTGGCTAGATTGTTCGTAGAGAACATATACCGATTGTATGGCCTTTCGGCAAATATAGTTTCTGATCGGGATAGAAAATTTGATAGCCATTTTTGGTGTGCGGTATTTAGGAAATTGGATACTAAACTTAGCATGAGTACGGCGGATCACCCGCAAACAGATGGGCAAACTGAAAGGGTTAACCAAATTCTTGAAGATATGCTTAGGGCATATGTAAGTAAAAGGCAAACTAATTGGGAAGAGTATTTGCCGATAGCAGAGTATGCATATAACAGTGCCAAGCACTCTTCCACTGGATATAGTCCATTTATGTTAATGTAAGGGTTTCAGCCCAGAGCTCCTTTTGCAGTAGGACTGCATAAGGAAAAGGTTCAGGCAGCTAAAGACTTTTCGGAGGATATGAATAGTATGTTAAAATTTGCTCAAGAAAATATTAAAAAAGCTCAAAATCGAGCTAGAGCATATGCAGATCCTCACCGAAGAGACATCTCCTTTGAAGAAGGAGAATTGGTCTATCTTAAGGTGCCTGAACAAACCAAAACTATGAAAAAGGGACATTGTCCAAAGCTTTCACCAAGGTATTGTGGTCCTTTCATAATACTTAAAAGAGTGGGAGAATTGGCTTACAAACTCCAACTACCTGCTGGTAGTAAAATACATCCAGTTTTTCATGTAAGCAAATTAAGGAAGAAGTTGGGTGATTTGGATAATCTAATCTTAAATGATGATATTGAGGAGTTATTCTATGACCAATCTAATCCACATTTACCAGAAAAAATATTAAATGTTCGTAATAGGCGAACAAGGAATACTATTTATCAAGAATGTTTGGTTAAGTGGAAAGATTGTTTAGAAGAAAGCTCAACATGGGAGCGAGTAAGTATTTTAAAGAAAAGGTTTCCCGATTTACACTTAGACCTTTCAAATATCGTTTTCGAGGACGAAACCGATTCTTAAGGGGAAGGAAATGTGACATTAATGTGACATTAAAAGTGATATTTAATGTCACATTAAGGTCATAAATATGGAATGTGACATTAAAAGTGACATTTAATGTCATATTAAGGTAAATCTAGGGGAACATGCACGAGAATGACTGTCCGGGCTCTTGGGCGCCCGAACGGGGTTAAGGGGAGCCTAGAGAGTAAGAGAGTCCAGGAATAGTAGGACTCCAGGAAGTTGACGGCTGGCAAAAGGATCCGGTTAGAGGGCCAACACTTATCTAGGCGTGGTTGGGAGGAGGAGGAGGAGGACTCGTGCTTTTCATCGTTTTGGTGGTTCTGTCTCTCCGTCATCTATCAGCTCCTCTTAGAGTGTGATAGAGACATAGGAGCTTTGGCAGTTTAGGTGCATTTTCTTTAGTTGTCGGCGGCTTCTTGTGTGTATTTCTAGGCTAGTTTTTGCTTTTCACTGTTTGCCTATACCTGTCGGACATTGTCATTGTCATTTGGGAATTTTATGGGAACTCCCTATTTTTTCTGGCATTTTTATGAGAGTGACCAACATTTATTGCTGGTCAACCAACATTTATGCCCCCCTACAAGTGCAAGTCAGCTAGTTTTTTGGTCTTTTGGCTATTTATAGCAACACTCTCTACTTGGTAGACACACTTTCTTTAGCCTTTAGTCTTCCATTTGCACACTCCTTTTTGGTCTTTTGGCTATTTATAGCAATACCCTCCACTTGGCAGACACACTCTCTCTTTAGTCTTTAGTCTTCCTTTTGCAGGTGCACACTCCGACACTCCTTTTTGGTCTCTTGGCTATTTATAGCAATACCCTCCACTTGGCAGACACACACTCTCTTTAGTCTTTAGTCTTCCTTTTGCAGGTGCACACTCCGACACTTTGACATTCCGCGCTTAGTGCTGCTATTGCCATAAGCTTGATCTGGTGCCCTCAGTGACGCTTTGGGTTGCATCTAGGAAGTGATTAGTCTATCTCCATTGCATCAGCATTCTTCTTTAGTCAATGTAGTATTCTTCCTTCATTTCCTGCTTTCTCTCTTTCTGTCTCTCTTTGTGCTTCTCTTTGTGTTTGTGTTTCTCTTTCGTTGCGCACTCTCATATGGTATCATTGCCTAAGTGAGGACATAGTTTGGAGATTTCTTGTAGAAGTTCAGTTTTCATGGTGGAGAAGCAGTCCAAATTTCTTAAATACAGATTTTCAGCCTATGTTTTGCTGCATTTACAGCTTGTACAGGTGGTCTGCTGCCCGGCAAACTTGATTTCTATGTTGATATTTAAGGAAAAGAACCTTGGCTTAGATTCCTCTTTTTCTCAAAGCAAGAATAAGTCTAAATAGGTGTTTTATTCTACTAGCAGAGGTAGAGGTCATGACAGAGGCCAAGGTAGTGGTCATGGTCAAGGTTATGATGCACAACAAAATAGAGGACGATAGTCGCGAGGAAGGGGGAGTCAAAGAGGACAAGTTACAGATTCTAATAGACAACAGAATTCTAGTGATAGTAAAGAGTGCTGGTGTTGTGGTAAAAAATGTCACATTGCTAAAAATTGCTTTAAAAAAAAGGCTGACATTAGAAATGGAAAAAAGTAGCAAGACAATTATGTATCCAACAACATAAACAATGATGACAAAAGTGAATAGTCGGTTGTTATATAGCACTTTATGAATACCATGATTGCTGATGGTTCATTGAAGAATGATGTATGGTATGTGGACTCAGGTGTCTCCAACCATATGACTTTTCATGGAGAGTGGCTTAGAGAGAGATGCAGTCCAAAATCTCCCGGTTATGTGGAGACAGGGGATGATACACCTCACCCCATTATTGATGTTGGAAATGTTTCTTTGAGTATATAAGATAGTAAAACTAAGTACTTAGTTGATGTGTTGTATGTACCAAATATTACAAAAAATTTGGTTTTGGTGGGTCAGATGGTAAAACAAGAATTGTAGATTCGATTCACATCTAATGGTTGTTATGTAGAAGATCTAAAAAATAATTGTAGGTTGATTGCAAAAGAGAAAAGTGCTGGCAGATTGTTTACTCTTGATATAAGTTTGTTTCAAATGGATGTTGCCATGTTTGCATAAGATTCAAGTGTTGTGGTTGATATTGAAATTTGGCATAAGAGAATTGGTCATGTGAATGTGCAGCGGTTTGAAAGACATGCGGTCAAAAGAGATTTGTGGATAACTTGCCTAAGCTTAAAAGTTGATGGGATGCATAAAGTATGTAAAGCATGCTAAATTGGAAATCAAGAAAGGCATGCGTATTCACATGAAAAGCATTTATGCAAGAAGCTACTTGAATTGATACATTTTGATGTGTGAAGTCCTACAAAGACTACAACTTTGCGTGGTTGTAAGTATTATATTTCCTTCATTAATGATGATACTCACAAAGTATGGGTTTAGTTGTGAGAAAAGTGAGACGTTTATTCATCTTAAAAGCTTTAAGGGTTTGGTTAAGAAGGAGAAATGATTGTATATTAAATGCCTAAGACCGGATGGAAGGGGATAATCTCTCTCCAATGAGTTTTGTGATTTTTTACAGAAAAATGGTATGCAGAGGCAATATATATGTAGATATATTCCATAACAAAATGGAGTTGTTGAGCGGAAGAACATACATATTACAGAGGTGGCTCGTGCGTTGATGTTAGAAAGAAACTTGTCTCATTACTTTTGGGTTGAAGCAGTTGCTATTGTTATATATATTATGAACAGGATATCCACTGTTGCTATACATGTTATGACACCTACAGAGAAGTTTACAAGTAGAAAGCCAAATTTGTCCCATCTGAAAGTATTTGGATGTATTGCTTATGTACATATTTTTGTGTGGAGAGCCATGAAATATTTCTAAAATATCTTTAATACATCTGCTAAAATCTCTAAGTAGTAATTAATATTTACAAAGGATGTACAGGCGCTTTAGAATAAACGATGGTGCATCTATTTAAATATTTTAATGAAGAAGTCTATGGAATAAATCACGCTTGTTATTTATATTGCTTTACATATCATATGTTAAAAAGTAAAAAAATCATGCTAGGAAAAGAATTAATTGAATGCAGCTAGCTATAATAAATAAAATGATTATTGGAATTTCTTAAAATACTTAAATCACGTAGATGTTAGCGCTTGAGATATGAATATTGTGGCATTATCCATGTATTGTTTTACTCTCGTTTATACCTGCAAGTCTCACATCCAGAAAGGATAGGCGTCCCCATCAACCTTCTATCCAAGATGAAAAATAATATGCTCTTAGGATCATGCCTCATGCTAACATAGGACCATTTAAGGCACTCATCCTACCAATGTGTACACAAGGGAGAACCATTGAATGCGCTTATCCCATGTGTATTTGTGAGATATTCTCTCAAGCAAAAGGGATATAGATGTTATAACCTTGTTACACGTGAGTTGAGGGTTAGGAGGGATATTGTTTTTGATGAAATGAATAGCTGGTATAGTATTGTGTAGAATGTAGTTGAGGCTTATGAGCATGGAAGTGTGGTTGTGCAGAAAATAGGTCAGCAGGAGTCATAGACATTGAGTGAACCACAAGAGTCTCCTAGTCATGGTTTTGTTGATAGACCTTGGAGTGGCAGATTAAAGTCACAAGTTACTTTGCTAAGTACATCATTGATATCAAGAAAAGGTAAAGAGAAAGTTGGGGACTCACTTATTATGACACATGTATCATGAGGTTTCTCTTATATTGATGTTGTTTTAGATGACTCTAAGTAGAGCTTAGATGAGAGTCTGGGATTTCATCTATTAAAACACTTGGTGTGCGCGAGGCACAAGAGGATGCTAAAGCACATGGTAGTGATCCAAGTCTATGTAGGTTAAGTAGAGTAAGAAAGCCAACGCAATGATTGACATATGATAGCTATGCAGCTCATCACTATGCATACATGGCTAAAGTTGTGTAAGATGTGGAATCCACTTGTTTTGAGGATGCAGTGGATAATGAGTATTAGGATTGTGCTATGGATGAAGAAATGGTTGCACTCATGGATAATGATACATGGGAGTTGGTGCCTTTACTTGAAGGCAAGAAAGCTATTGGTTGCAAACGTACTCTAGTAGGTAAAATGGCCATTGTAAGGGCTGTCATAGCAATGGTTGTATCAAAGAGTTGGATCATGAAGCAAGCACCTAGGGCATGGCATGACAGGATTGCAAAATACCTTGTTAGCATTGGATTTTGCAAAGCACAGGTTGATCATTTACTCTATGTATATGAGAGTGATGCAAGTATTGTGGTCATTACTATATATGTGGATGATTTAATCATTGTAGGTGATAGTGAGATAGAGATCAACTATGTGAAGGGTCTCCTCAAGACTAAATTTGAGATACAGGATTTGGAAGAGGTGTGCTATTTTCTTGGCATATAATCATGACTCCCTAGGGTACATGGTTATCGCAGAGAAAAATGCATTGGATATATTGAAGAAGTATAGTATGACTGATTGCAAGCTTATTTTTATACCTTTGGATGTTAATGCTAAGCTTAGTGCACATGAGGGTGACTTGATTGAGGATGCCACTATGTATTGGAAGATTGTGGGCAATCTTATCTATTTGACGATCACTAGGCCATATCTAAACCATACAGTTGGTTTGGAGAGTCAATTTATGCAGCTTCCACGGAAGCCACATTTGGATGTAGTGCAGTGGACATTGCGCTATATTAAGTCCACATTGGACTATGCCTTATTCTATGGTGCAGGTATAGCATTGGACTTACATGGTTACACAGATGCAAATTGGGCTGATAGTGTTTCAAACAAGAGATATACAAGTGGTTTTATATTTTACTTTGATAGTGTTGCTATTACTTGGAGCAACAAGAAACAAGTGACAATTGCCTTGTCTAGTATAGAGGCAAAGTACAGAGGTGTTGCAAATGTAGCATGTGAGGTAGCTTGGTTATGCAAGCTAATTGGTGATTTGGGGATACAGGTGGACAAGAATGTTATCATTTACTGTGATAACATTAGTAGCATTCGATTGGCTAGGAACCGAGTGCATCATGTGCGGACCAAACACATAGAGATCCATTATCATTTCATTCGGGAGTAGG
Organism: Lygodium microphyllum; assembly: GCF_053477565.2. Classification (NCBI taxonomy): domain Eukaryota; kingdom Viridiplantae; phylum Streptophyta; class Polypodiopsida; order Schizaeales; family Lygodiaceae; genus Lygodium; species Lygodium microphyllum. Next base: position 122,435,458 of record NC_141144.1, on the reverse strand, counting down.
TTTTGATAGGTGATATTGACTTGGTTTATGTCAGCACAGAGGATCAAGCTACTAATATTTTCACCAAGGCCTTGGGAGCTAGGAAGTTTCAATGCTCCAGGACTATGCTTGAAGTTCAAGAGCTCATGTTGAGCTTGAGGGGGAGTGTTGAGATGTTGAGCTCTACATGAGTTG